>NC_091516.1:9823441-9974340 GCF_947461875.1 Haliaeetus albicilla
AAGCTCATGCATGGGCAGGGATCGCTAATCCTCTGGCCAGCCCTGAACCCCTCTTGGACCTTGCTGGCCATTCCCAGCCTGCTCTGAGACCCCGCAGCCCCCTAGGCGCTCTGCGATTCCCCAGCTCTCCACCCCGGCTCTCCCGCAGAGCCTGCTCAGCTGCCTCTGCAAAACTGCATCTCGCCTCCAGTCCTGGAGGTGCCTCTGACAACCTGTGATGTATGGAGGCTTGAAGCAATGTGAGAGAGAATGCAATAGGTATAAAAAAACTGAAGGGCAGACAAAATATCTGTTTTCACAATAACTAAAGAAGCAGATTTAAAGGAATTTGTTTAGATTTAGTGGGCTACACTTTAAACATTTGTTGTAACATCAGGAATGAAATGTTGGAAGTAAGCATGGACTTGATAACTTCCTACTATTCTCTCAGACAGTATATTGAAAAAACATGCACCCAATTGTACTGTCTGACTTGCAGCGTAAGGACACAGTTATTCTTGTTTTCTCCAAATGTAAATGAAGGAAAGATCAGATGTGTAGTTAGCTGCAGAAGTTGGAAATAGTGAGAAATTGTGAATATGTCATAAAGCTGTGTACTTTATAAAAATTGGCAGGTGGACAGACATCATTTATTAGTTTGGTTTTATCAGATAGATAGTCCAAATGTTTTGGTTTTTTTTGTTTTGTTTTAGTTTGGTTTGGGGTTTTTTTTGGTCAAAACAAATATTTTGTAAGTGATATGTATCAACAAACCTCACTGTATGGCAGGAAAGCTCTTCATGTTCCTCAATATTTTCTATTCTGTGAGATCAGTTGCATCAAAATCACAACACTGTTATAGGAGCAGGCTATAAATTGGGGTTGAACAGAGTACAAAATGACGAGGATATTGGATCTGGCATGGCTGTATCCACTTTGAATTAAGCCATAGATTCTCAGCATGATTTTTTACAAGAGAGAGACATTTATCAGTGCTGGAAACCAAGGCCTCTCATTAAACATGAGGCTATCACAAGATAAATTTGGGGATTAGAAGAAAATAATGGAGAAAAAGTAAGAGGAAGTCAAGAAATGGTGCTTCCAAAATTTTCAAAAAAATGTGAGTTTCATTATTGTCTTATTTTGTTGGAGATTCCTGGCCATCTCAGCTGACAGCCTCTGTCTGCCATCAACATGAAGGAGGGGTTGCAGCTCTTGAGGGCCAGCCCACCTCCCAGAGTGGAGGCCTTGTGTTGCTCCCTTGGGAAGAGATGGCCAGAGACCCCATGCATGTGAATGAAGAACTCATTCTGCAAAATTTAAACCCCATGAAGAACTTTGTTCATGCCATTAGATCTATGGGGCAGGCTATGCTGCTAGTGAGCAAAGTTATGGATGTAGTTGAAGCTTTGCATTTTTTACTCCCTAACCATGTTAGTGTTCAGTAAAAAATTGATATCTTTATGCAAATGGCATGAGGTTCCTCCATCCACACCTCTGTGACATTGCAATAAGGATGCATTTCCCTACCTGATCAGGTGCCGTAGGTCCTCTTGTTGATATAATGATGGAGGCTACAAAGGTTTCCAAATCAGTAGGGAGATTATCCAAGCAATCAAAGAGAAGCACAATCTGTAAGATAGCTGGCAGAGGTCAAGCCAAGACCTTAATAGCTGGCAGGGGAGTAGCTGGAAGGAGGTCTTTTAGTTTCTGGATGAGGGCTTAGCAGTAGAGATACAGATAGGGGGAACAGCCGTGGGGTGCTGCGTACAGGTAGGATGGCTGAACTGTTCTAGCTTGAGCATGGGCTGATGAGCCTAATGACACAAGGCTATGTTTGCAGGGTCACCCAAAAGCACTTCCCAGACTCCTGCTTGTCCCGGCTACGTCCCGGCTCCAAGCCAGTGACACATGCATGTCTGCTGTTCCTCTCTGCCCTGGTTCCTATGGGAAAGAAACACAGTTATGCAGGTCTAGAGGAAGGCACAACATATGCCAAGAGGCCCCAGTTTTGACTAGTGTGAAGACCAGAGCTGTGGGGTGCCTCTGGTACAGTGAAGCCAGAGAAGAGCAGTGGTGGAGTCATCAGCTCTGCCCAGGGAATGTGGGCCAGGTGCTTAAGAAACATGAATCCTAAACTTGTGCTGGCACTAATTAGACCAGCCATATAAAAATGAGCAGATCTTAATGTTTGGCTTTGCAGCAGTTTGTGCAATCTCACTCGGTGCATTCTTTTTTTTATATTTTAGTTTTGGACACTGGTCTCCCCTATCCTCCCCCCACTCCCTGCTTTAATCTGCTTCCTCCTTTTTGCTACAGAGGCAAGTGACGTTGTCCTAGTGCTTCCTGGCATGCTCTGTCAAGCTGCTTTTGTATATAGTTCTTTAAAGGAAACTCTGCCAATTGACAGAGTAGCTGCAAGGCTGCTTAACTTCTTGGAGAGGGAGAGAGGGGCAAGGAAGCATAACTAACAGCTTGAGGGCAAACCCCATGGATAGTATGTTCTCCAGACTGGAACTGGTTCAAAACTGTTAGTGTTCTTGTGCAAAGGCATGTATTGTCTTAAATTTACTTAAAAACAAATTTATTTGGAAGACCTAGAGATTTTAGACATGTTTTAGGTCAACTAGTCTGAGATTGTAATGAAAATTTTGCAGTATTTTGTTTTCTTTGTGTCAGTTTTGCAGACTCTGCTCTCAAAAATGAATTTGAGACTAGTTTAGTATGAAGTGTCATCCACCATACGCCAGGACTATTTTAACAGACTCTGTTGTCATGTGAGAAATACAAACCCTGCAGTTTTCTCTAGCACTGGTTTTGCATCACTGCCTAATTAACAGATGACATTTAGGGAGTTCACTGTCATGCTTCTCCTGCCTCAAGCTGCCATTGGTAATTTACCAAAATGCTGAAAATGTACGATAAAAAACTGACATAACCATAGTGTTTCTTAACATATTCTTACTTCATTTGCTGAGAAAAGTGATTTCTGTCATACAATTAGTATAGTTTCTTCCTTTCCTGGCCTGCTGACAGTGGAAAAGCCCTTGGCTGCCCACATACCAGCAAGAGGAAGAGTTTCTGCCTGTTGCAGAGCTACCAGAACCCCAAGGGGGGAATTGCCATCATCAGCAACCTCCTAGTCTTTGACCTTCCTGATCTTCCACTTGGCACCCCCAGTAAAATGCCCTGTGCACACACCAGCATATCACATACCATGCACCACCTCTTGCACGTGGTGAGGGAACTGGGTTCAGTTGCCTCAGTTTGGCAAACACATCGGGAGGATGTGCAAAACTGTGCATGTCTGTCTGACACTCCAATGGGATTATGAACACAAATGCCTACCCATTTTGCCCTTTTTAGCAATCTGTCTATTTTAATTGTTTTATGTTGCTGTCCATCGCTGTAAAATTTAAAGCAAAGCTGCCTGAGAGCAGTCTGAGTTAGCAAACGGGTCCTAGTGCATGAAAGTTCACCTTAAATCCTGTTCTTTTGAGGGGTTTACAAGGACTGCTTCCAGACTAGTTGAAAACTAGCTGGAGCTACATTGTTTTGTGCTTTGTTAGGAAAACAAGATTATTACTATCTAGTCTGGGGAAGGCTCTGGACATTTTTAAAGCAGCCAGTGAAGGATGATACTGCTCCTAATTATGGAATGTATAGAGGGAAAACCTATGGACACAAAAGTATAGTGAAATCAGGTAGGTTGAAGCTTTTGCTTGGCTGAATCAATTCCAAACATTAATTCATCAAAAGGAAGAGTCCAGCACATCCACATTTCTTCACCTTTAGAGAGCTGCTCTCCACAGCAAGGCACAGAACGAGGGACTGCTTAATCTCAGGTGGGTAACACACAAACCACATAGCTACACTCTTTCAGGGACCATCTGAAGGTCAGTAAAAATGTATTTTATGAACAAGGATACTTATTGTGGTTTGATCAGAAACACTGTGGCCATGCATAACACGTACGTTTGCATAACATGCAAGCTAATAACCACTATGAGAGGCAAAGTAAATTAATTTGGGATTAAAGCAATGCTTGCATGGTTATTGAGCTTCCAATTGACTTCAAGTGCACACGTGAGCTACAAAAGACAATAGACCTAGTTCCTGTTACCCATGTTGCATGTATAACTATTTCCACACCCCTGAGTCTGCTTCTATCTGTTGGAACTTTGGTATCTCTCTGAAAAATAGCTCCCTTCACACTTCAATTTTGACAAGTAAAAAATATTCTAACATCTTAAATTAAGTTGCACTATGGTAACAGTCTTTCACTTTAACTGAAATGTGATATAAAACCTTGTGGAGAGAAGCAGCTGCATCTCTGTAAAGAGTCATGAATAATGAATTTTTGTTTTTGTTTACAAAAGCACCTTTTTCAGTTGTCTCTGCATGTAAGGTAAGAAAACTTGTACTGACTCCAAGTACTGCTGTAGATCCTAGCTAGCTGGAAAGACATGCAGCAGTAGGAATAGTCCAATAAATTGCAAGGACTTTGATGGTTCTCAAAGATAAAACAGTTAACTGCAGAAGATGCACATTCACACACCCTTCAAAGTCTGCATTTTCTTCTCACATGTGCTTGCACTTTTTTCTGCTGGCATAAGCTGAAAAAAATGTGATTTCAGTTTGACAACTGCGAATTGGACTGCAGAAAGCCAAAATTTTGGAACAGTTGTTGAAACGAAACGAGGTCTGAGAGCTTACGGATGGGGATTTTATCTAAAAGAAGCAGCCACTCTTAAAAGAGGAATCCCACAGCCAAAGAAATGACGTCAAAGCATCCATGGCAGCTCCTCCCCAGGTGGGTGGCTTCCCACTCGGGCAGCGGCTCAGTGGTTTCCCAGATGGTGGACGGCTGTACTCCAGGAGCACCTCTCTATGCTCCCCGCCTGTGCAGCCTCACCACGGTGGACCCTGGCCAGGGGCTCGGGCATCTTGCTGGGCTCCACAGCCCTCCCCACACACACGGCCTCCGCCGGCGGCTGCACGAGGGGAGAGACCCCTGTGATGGGATGAGTGACCCAGGGACTCTTCAGGAGAGGACTGGCAGTCACAGAGATGACACAGGAGGGGTCCTGGCATGGGTTTGGTTTGCTTTTGTTAGTACGCTGTCAGTCAGTACATACACTTGTCACGCTGCATTTAGCATGGGTTTGTGTACGCACACACAGACAAACAGGTGTGTACTTATGTCTATATATAATGGTACCTGTCTTTCAACATGTATTTTTCATGCTTTTTTTTACTCCCTTTTCACACAGATTTTCAAACTTCCTGCCGATAGGTGATTTGATGCTAATGTAAAAATGTAGATGCAATTGCACGCAAATTAGATCTGCAATCACAGTGGTACACCGGTTAACACTAAGGTTAATTTCTTTTTGTGAAATTAAAATCATGAAATGTAATGTCTCCACTGGGTCTCTAGAAATACTTTTGTTTTGGTGCCTGTTGCTTCTCTCTTTCTGCAGACTTTTCAGTCATAACTATTCTAAGATAAAGTACCTGTTTCTAAGTAGTAGATGTTAATCTGAAAATTCAGGCTTAACCACCTTCTCCACCCTGATTTATGATGGTATTGCCAGTCCTCTGAGTATCTTTTAAATTTCAAGTGGCAGATATTTAAATTGGCACATATCCTAACACTGACAAAACAAGAAAAGCTATATGGAAGTACACACAGGAGTTTTCCAATACGCTTTTCTGACTATAAACAGCACCAGATGCACTAGAAGAAGGTGTAAAATGTTAAGCATAAATAGTTCTGTAATATCTTGCTTTTTAGGAAAGTTGCTTTCCAAACTGAAACAGTTTTCTGACTCATAGATTTTTTTTTATTTTGTCAGCTATAGTTGCATATATTATTATCCATACTGGAACTGACTTCTTTTTCTAATCCTGCTACTCCTCAGCCTTGATAATATCTGAAGGCAGTGGGGTGCACAGATTCATGCTTTCATTAGATTTTGAATCCTAATTCAGGAAAACATCCATATGTCACACTATATGCAAACCCACTATACCTACACTTGTAAACTCACAGGATTAAGCTTTTGGCACGTATGTACATCTCATTCCTGTCCACTTTCTTAGAACAGGAGCACGTATTCAGCTGCTTTTTTAATCAGAACGATAGTTATGCAGTCATGGTTGGCTGAAACTCATGTTTCTACTGGCCACTGGAGCTGCAGGTAGATCAAAACACTCCAACTTCTGGAGAATTAGTTGTATATAATTTTCTTTTCTGTGTATCCCAGCTTAGGTACTGTAATATTAGCAAGATTTGTACTTCATTAGCACTGCTAACTTGAAAATTTCACCTCCTGCTGTAGCCATTTCGTTTTACACTCGCAGGCTGCCTGCCAGTGATCAAGCTGTGAGTTCAGTGACCCACTGGAGTATTGATTTACATGTTCACATTATCTTGTTTTGATTTTGATCTGTTCCAAATTATTCCTGAGACTATCATCTCGACCACCAGCTGACCCAGGAACTAAGAATTGACTTTTTTCTGCTTTCTTGTCTCTCGTGCTGGCTCACCTGGCTCAGACACAAAGACAGTGTGGAGGAGCCAGGCGGGACTGAAGCGTATGGAATGGGCTTATTGTGTAAATATCTGAATAGGTACAGATTTGCAAGGATCATGAATACGTAGAAATGCAAGAATCAAAGGGAAAAAAAATCAAAACTCGAGGGATAAAATGAACAGGAAAGGGGCTAATTGTCTTTAAGGTCAGACACTGAGATGAAGCAGGTTCATACAGGTCTGAAAAGCAGGGGGTCAGTCTTGAAATATAGTTTGAAACCAGAAGGAAACTAGTGTGAGGATATTTGAAGATCTTGGTCACACCATCCTGCTGCCTGGAGGGACAGAGTAACATCTCTGCAGCGTGGTGGACCCCTGAATATGTGCTAAAAGCTGTTATTAAGAAGTGGGGTGCAGTGATGAAGACAAGCTGCTTGGTGGCAATAATCCAGTGCTGCAATAAGACAAAAAAATAGATGCAAGAAGACAAAGTAAACCTGGTTAAAAATGTTACTGAATTCAGTGCAAGATGTGGTCAGGATCTCATGCCTGCCCCTTTTCGTTTCTTATTTACCTTAATGTATGTCAGAAATATTCAATGTGTTCTGAAAGTGGCTACTTCAAAAGAGAAACTGTTTTCTTCCAGTTTTTATATTTTCATATTTTCACAGAGAGCTACATTGCTGATCCATGCAGTATCCACAGGTATTTTTCACTTTGAAATAGACAGGCCCTATGCATTGGTAAAGGAAATTAAATTCATGAGAGATCTAGATTTTTTTAGAATGAAAACTAAAGTGCACTGAAGTGCCTGGGGAGCAGGCACTCCTTTCTGAAATGGTTTTATGCTCCCTTCTGTGTGTCTTGTTACAAAACCATGCCATGTTGCTTTACCACCTAATTTTCAGAAAATTATTCTGGCCACTGAATGTGTGAATTCCCTTTCTTGCTGTGCTTTATAACAGTTCTGGGACTGGCTACATGCTGAAAAGGGAGAGAGGAAAAATTGGGAGAATGTAATTTAAAACATCTTCCCCATGAGATTTGATTAATCTTAAGTATAACCAGACTGTATGCCTTGTACAAGGTTTGTTTTTAAACAGTTTAGCAGTCATCCATTAGATTTTTTTTTTTTAAATTTATTAGCATCAAGCAAAATAAAAGTCCTATAGAAAGCGAATGGGGATCATTTTATTATCCACCTCCTCAGGTAAGCACCACAGTAGAACTCCTGGGAGGCACAGAAACTGAGAACTTATCCCATCCAAAACCAAGGCGCCAAGGTACTGCTGTGACTTCCCCTTTTCTTAAAAATGATTTTCTGAAGTCCTGAACAATGTGGAGCAAAGGCCCAAATACATTGTTTTTATTCTGAAATTTTGCAATGCTTTTTTTCCTGATGTGACATGTTGAAGTCTTATTACTTCCCTGCTCAGTAAAAATGAGAATGTAATAAGGTAAGCACTCGGAAACCCCGAATGACACAAATGTAATTTTTCTCCTAGCTTTCCAGATTGGAAGAACAATTTGCTTTTTGTTTATTATCTAGGAAAACATCCCCTTTCCCTTGGCATAATCTATATTTGCAAATAAAGTCAGCTTTATGGTTCTCCCCCAGATTGCCAGTTATGTGAAATATAGTCACCAAAATAATTATTTTCAAATCTCTTTTTTTTATAATCTCAGCCTGTGGCAAAGCTATTGTTTCTGAGGTAGACAGAGATCCTATCATGAGACAAGCCACGTCTCATCGAGTGTTCAGTCAGGCCAGTCACACTATTGGAGTATTATTATGATAGGAAAGGAAGCATCATCACTGATCTGCAAAGGGCAGAGAGCACCCTGAGTATCCACTGAGCCTGAAGTAGTCTGTTTCTGCACAGAAGAGAAAGGAGTCTGTTTTGTAAGGCACCTGGGTACAGTGAAAAGTGTATTTCATGCTTTGAAGTTGGGTGTGCCAACCTTCATTATCTAGTGGATAGTTTCCTCATTAATGAACTGAAGGAGGCCATATGTATGTATTATTCTTATGAATTGTAAGTCTAGGACTTTAACTGTGTGAACCACACATTTTTAGCCATTCTGAGTAAAGAGGCAGGTTCCCTGAGGCTGTGCAATCCTCATTTCTCTTGGGAGTTTCTAAGTTTTGACCTGTACTGTGTCATGTGTGTTGCACCTGCCTGTCCTCATCAGGGTGTGTTGGCAGTTGCACAGAGGTGAAATGTAAATCCGCATTTATAGCACCTGACTGTTAACAAAAATTATCTGTATTTCCAAGAGAATTGGGGATTGCCACTCTCCTGGTACCTAATAGGGTGGAAGGAAGAAGTAGTGGTTTCTGAAAGTCCCCCAGCCTGTGCACTCTTGAAGGCTGAGCCAGGCCATAGTTAAGCCCTGATTAATTCATTGAGATGACATTACAACGATCTCTGCTTCAAGTAAATAGGATTTTAACACAAACTTTATAAGTGTGGAAAGGAAAGTGGTTAAATGACATGCTAGGAGTCACTGAGGGACTTCATCTTGCACCGAGAAAATTCAGTAAGTGGGGGTTTTCTTCACTTTAGTGTTGCAAGATCAAGTGTGCAGGAAGCAACAGTGAAGAGAAGACATCTGGAGTGCTTGTTTCCTTGCTCCGTGCTAAGCTCTCAGAACAGTCCAGCCTCTCTGGAATCATATCTGGGGAAATGGACACTAAGTATAGTATTTCTCAGAGTCATGCAGGAGGAAACAGATGACCCTTATAAGTATGAGAACAATCCTTAATATGATTAATAAGTCTTACATCTTCACTTGCATTTTTATTTTTAAGTACTGAATACTTTACAGTCTACTGCTTGGAGTAGCATAGCAAATATCTGTTGATTTTGACTTTGTTCTTATCCCACATTTACCTTTCTGTTATATACTACCTATAAGAAAACAGACAAAGATGAAAGTTTCATCCTAAGAGTTCCTCTAAAACTTATGTCAACTTTTTAGATGTTTTTAGATTTTTTTCAAAGAAAATTTGTCATGTGACCCAAACAATGTTCATCGATATGCAAAGATAACTGAAAAAAATGCTAAAAAAAAAAAAAAAGGCAAAGCTGGGTTGGGGGGGAGTAATCTACCAATCCACCCATATATGATTGGTTGATTCAAGATTCGTTGATTGGAGGATGACTCCACTTCAGTGTGTTATCTGTGCTTTAACTGTCTTTAATAAGGCAAATAAAATTAAGTGTTTTCAGTGAAATTCTGGGCATCACTCAGATGTTTCACCATTTGAAAAAAAAAAAATTGCCCACAGAAATAATAATCCATACTGAAACACAGTAGTATCTTTGTGCTGTAGAGGTGATTGTTGATGTGGTGGTGATGATGTGGTGGTGATGATGTAGTGGTGATGACATGAATATTAACCTATGCCTCTGGTACACACAGCCAAAGATGTTTTCTGTCTTCCTCAAGCCAATTGCTTTTCCTTTTGCTTCTGCATAGTACAATACAGAGGGCAAGGCCGATGCCTCTTGCTTCTTCCTAGCTGCCATGATGGAGGGCAGCAATGGCTCCTCAGGGAGTCTCTTCCTCTGACAGAAATTCTTGTTTTCATCCCTGTCATTTCCCAAATCTTAACTCCCACTGTTTTTTTCCTCTACATTGTAGTCCCTCTGGATGCCTGTTAGGGCTCTGGGCTTGTGAGACATGATGACCCAAAGTGTCAGACATGAGACATGTACAGCATATGAATAACATTAAGGGTAAAAGAAACAAACAAAAAATCTGCCCAGAAGTGCTGCATGTGTGCTATACACACCCCCACAATACAAGTATTCCTATGGATTACATTACTTGGGAAATTCAGCTATGTTATAGCTGCCTGTTTTCGCATTAGTACGTCTATTACCTACTGTATTGCTTAAAGATCTTACACTTCTTGCTACTTTGGCTATAGGGATCTTATATGGCTGTATTAGGACCACCTAAGGTATATGTGTCATTGTTGCATGTTTGTCATATTTGCCTTAAAGGATTTCTGTCTTTAAGGGGTTTTTAAATGTATGTCAAGAGTAGAGAAATAAATGGATAGATTGTAATTTCTGTTGTGTACTATTATTTTGAATTATTTTCAGAGTGATCCAAAATGATTGGTAGAAGTGTGTGGTAATAATCCTCTGTTGTTCTTAAGAGTCCCAGCTTTCACCTTATCTCACTAATGATATAATAACAACATTAATAATAAAAGTTAAATAAAAACCAAAATTAAGCCATTGTGATTACTAAGGAAAGTCTCCAAACTGTAATGGATGCAGCAACGTCTGATTGTGTTTGCAAAAACTCAGAAAGGAAAGAAATGAGATGTATTAGCTGCTTCCATAAGTTTTGGTTGGAAGTACAGTGACACTACTTTTATTAGTTTTTCTGTTCAAAATGCTTAAGAAATTAAGATGGGATATTGTACGGGGAACATCTTGAATACTGGTAAGCTTTTAATACTAGAGGACCTGACCGAAGAAGGATGTTGTTGGTTACATTTGCTCATAGGACAATTCTTAAACTCCTTTCAAGTGAAATTAATCATTCTCTTTTTTTCATACAATAATCTAGGCTGAAAGGAATTCCTGGAGGTCATCCAGGTCTGCTTCCTGCTCTGAGCAAGGGTAACTTTAATGGCAAGGTTGCTCTGGGCTTTGTCCATTCAGATGGTAAAAATCCCTAAGGATGGAGATTCCACAATGTCCCTTCCCACCTTAGGAGGCATCAGGTTTTGTGTGAAATTTTTCCATTACTTAAATTACCTCAAACTCCTTTTTCTTGTTTTCAATTGAATCAACCTTTTGAAAGACAGGCTGATGCTTGACATTTTTCTGCCTTTATTGTCGTCTTCTCACAGTATGAGAGTAGCAGCGAATGGCAGCTGAACACCTCAGCCTGGCAAACGACTTGCATCACATATAGTTTTGAAGAAGAACTTTTACATTCACATGTCATGGACTGTATCCGGAATACTGATGGAAAACTACTGCAGAGAGACATTGTTTCTCTATCTACCTGTGCATAACCGTATTGAAAAAGCAGGTTTGATTGCTCGAACCGTAAGTATTTCAGGTACGGTTCAGAAGGCTTTCCAGATTGTCTTATTTAAAACAAGTTTAAGATTAAATTTCACCTCTTGTTTTGCTTTTTTTTTTTCTGAAACGACCTTTCCAAGAAAAACCTTAAAGTTTGTGTGGTGTCAGAACTATGTATATTCCAGAGTGCGATATTAATGAGTTCTGCAAAGATGCTGCATAGGTTGGTTCTTTCAACAAGCTGTATTCCTCCAGTTAAATGCCTGAGTCACTGTACTTTATAGTAGTATTTCGATCTCCAGAGTAATTCTCACAGTGGTAGAACTGAGCTACCAAATGAAGGTGGTGCCAATAGGTGAAAGACACAGCTTTTAACTAACTTTTAGGGTTGCAACACAAATAAAGAAGACACACATGCAGGCTGATGCTTTTTCTGATTCCATTGTAAAAAACATGTATCACTGCAACATCCAACAGCTACATACCCTGCATATATATTCTTTTTATTATGTTTGAAATTTTAAGTTAAATGTTGTTTATATTTTCACTTTAAAAAATATGAATGTTATTTGTATTTAATTAAACCACTGAGGATGAAAAAAAGAATAGACAGTAAGAATAGGATAATATTTAAAATGAAAGAGTTATCGCTGTGGGTTAGGAGGGATGAATAAAAATAAGAAATGAGAAATGGAAAGGACCAAGCCCTCAGGTGATGTAAATTGGTGTTGGTACCAGGAGAAGTTGTGCCACCTGACACTACCTGAGGTTCAGTGTTACAGACAAGATGAGCGTGAAATAAAAGGCATAGGGAATTACTTTTGAAAAAGTCATTTGTACGCTAAAATCATTAAGATAGCAAAGCAAAGCTCTATGGCTTAAAAAGGTGACTGAAGATATTCTTATTTTTGGTAATATTTCTTCTTTGTGGGGGATTTACAGAGAGGATACAGAAAACTAAACATAGCCCTTAAGAAAAGAACTAGAAGAAAGCTGAAGAATTTAAACTAGTGAGTCTGACCTCAGCTTCCACGGATTTTAATGAAGGATTATGTAAACCAGTAAGTGTTTTGCTATTTTTCCCTGACAGATCTGCTGGATTATGTTGGATGATAACTCAGAGAACACGAAAGAATAGAAAGGGAAAATCATGGTGAGAGATACCAAGTTTCCTGAAGTTTGGAGAGCCTATTTTGGAGAAAAACTCTGTTTCAATGCTGATCCCAGCTAATGAGCACTCTCCTCTGTCACATCCTCCATCCCCTTTCCGTCTCTCTCGCCCCTCTCCTTTCTCTGTATGTGTTGGAAATTGCTTCTTCCCAAATCACAGCCTTTCCATTTATTGATAGAATTCTCTTAAGATAAATTTTAGAATGTTCTAAATAAAAGTTATACCATGACTTACTGGACCCATCTGCCTGCTCTTTTTTTTTCTTTCTTTTTTTTCTGAAATGTTTTTCTTGTAGCTTAATATTAAGAAGGTGAATATAAGGTGAATCTAATCTTAAAAATATGCCTCTGCATCATCAGATAAACTACTACTTGAACATGCTTGTTGTCAGAAGAATTATAAATTTTTCATGGCAGTAATAAGAAGAAATTACGTATGCTATTTCTTTACTGATTCATATATTGTATTTGCTATCTCCTTTATCAACATCAACAATGACAGTTTTTCACATTTTTAAACAGGACAGGATTCAATTTACAGAATGTCACTATGCAGTATTTTTAGATTTTTTTTGTTAAAGGCTGAGATCTTAGATAATTAATAGAAAACTGACACCAGGATTACATTAATTATGCATTCAGGGAAATTTAGTCTGGATGATCAGTTTAGACAGCTTTCTATATAATGATTACACTCAGCCAATAGCTACTGAGTATGTAGAGCATTAAGCTGACCAGTCAGATCTGTGTATTTCAGCAAACTCTTCTTGTGAGAGTCAAGTAAGTTCCAGTTTTTGTATCAGGGGAAGACATACTAGAACTGGCTCTGATTAAAGGTGCTCAAAACTATAAAGCCGAGGTGAAAAGGGGGGGCAGGTGGGGTGCTGAATTTTTTCCTGCCTGGAAATCAACCAACAAAATCAACTTAAAAGGCTTGAAGAAAAAAGAAGGAAAGAAGAAGGTATCTAAAATGAAAGAAAACAAGTTTCAAGACATTTAGAAAGCCTATTTTGGAGAAAAATTCTATCTTCATGCTAAACCCAGCTAACAAGCATTCTCCTTTTTCATATCCACCAAACTTTTCCTTTCCAATCTGTGTTAGAGACTGTTGGTACCTAGAAGTCTGAGTTGGCATGTAGATATGAAAGTAAAAGGTTATAATCTAGAAAAACTTTATTTGGTAGTCAGTGCCCCAGGGGTGCCACTGTACTCCTGGGATTTGACTGGGAAGTTCCAGGAGCACCTGTAGTTCTGCTTCTGACTTTCTGAGCACTGAGCTTGCTGCACAACACCTGAGGATTTCCAGGGTGTCAAGACCAGGGTGGAAAGGCCCTTGGCATATTTTAGTGTGATGTGAAACATTAAGGTAGTGCTGTTTCCCTGCTAAGTTTTGAGAAGTTCCTGACGGCATTGCTTGTCTCAGCTCTGGGAAAAGAAAAGGAGGATGGTGGGTTTGGAAAAGATTTAACTGCATAAAATACCAGCACAAGTCAGTATGAGTCTGTGCTGCACAGAGTGCCAGTGTTATCTGCTGTTTAAATTATCACAGGTTCCCACTCCTGGGCAGCCGCTGCTGGTGTCAATCACAGCAGTGTGCTCTTCCTAGGGCCAAAATTTCAAAATTAGCACAACTATGCCAGTTTGCAGTAGATGATAATCTACCCTGGTGTCTGTAGTGGCTTAAACTGCTTCTGTCATTTGCTTTGGTGGCTAGTGATTAATCAGAAAGGAAGAATAAAGTGAATGCTAATTCTACATGCTTTGTTCCTCACCCATCTGTTCTGTAAGTTTGATGAAACTTGCTCCAGGGACTGTCCAAGGTGCAGACTCGAGAGACAAGTGTCACCCTCCTCCCCATAAAGAAGCAGGGTCTGGTGCTGCAGTGGGCTGTGGATAAGTAAACACTGCATAAATTAGTCGAGTGTCTCTGATGAATTCTAAGTACAAGTTAAATGTTTGAAACTTTCAGAGATGCTGATTTTTGTTTAAAGCTCCACAGCTCAGTGTATGTTACTGATTTCATACTTTTCTGTACAGTTACAGTGGTAACTCCTGACTCAACTACTAATGCTACACAGGTAAAAAAATCAGAGTTGCAATGATTGATTTTGGATAATTGAGAGATCTTTGCTGAGCTGGCCCCATTGTTTGAAAAAATATTCCCCAGATCCGACACACATGTACAGTGAGAGTTTATCAGTACTTTGCAAGTCAGGTTCATCCTGGCATTTGGTACTTGAGCCTTGAACTTGGTCCTCTGCTTAGCTGACTGTGTGAAATTCTCCAAATTCCTCACACGGTGTGTTCTCGGTCCCCAGGGTGTATCACAGCTGGGACTCCTCAGCAGTAGAAATACACAAAATCCAGAGCACATTACAGGGAGCAGCTTTCTGCCATCCAGTCACCCAGGTCCATCAGCCCTACTGCCGCACCAGCCCCAAGCTGGTTCACGTATGGGTCCCCTTCACATCAGGACTGTGTCCCCAGGTGCTGGGACACTGGTGGAATCACATCAGCTCTGCTGGAGAAATCACTTGCTTTAGCACACTTGTGCAGCACTGTGCTTCCAGCTAATGGTCCAGAACGTTGGAGCACCAAAGTGGAGCTTCAAATCCTGCCAGAACCAGGCTGCTTTTGTGTGCATCCTTGCAGGTATCTGAGCACTGCAGTCCCAACAGAGATGACCCTTCAGGTTACATGTGAGAGTTGTGTGGCCCCTGCACCTCAGTGAATGCCATTAGCCATGTTTGGCATCTCCTTGCTGTGAGAGCAGGGCATGGAGAGTGAATGTTTGCATTGGCTCACATTATGCAAACGATGCTGGGTAAGTGCTCAGAATTACCTGTCTCTCTGCATTTGCAGCTTGATTGCTGTAAAAGGGATTTTATTCAAACCCCTTCTCTCTGAAATGTCTTCTGTTCTTATGGTGAGAAATACTTAGAAAAGTTGGGGTTTTTTTTTAATGTGGCTAAGAGGAACTAGAATTAGGGATTATGCTGATGCTTAAATTTGACCTAAAATACATTTATAGTAAAGTACAGGAAAGTCGGTGTAGAGTATTTTACTGGTATTATGTATGTGACATTATCTTTTAATATTCTCCAATGTATGGTAAGAATATTTCCTAAGTTAAGAGTCATGATTATGCATAAGGTAGTTTTAAAGGCCAGTTGGTAACTTTTAAATTAATATTAACTTCTAAACTAACTTTTATTGAAATTGTCTGGTTGCTGTTTTTTCTGCAGATCTCTCCTCTTCTTCTAAGCTTAGTATAGAAAGTATTCATGATAAAAGCCTAATGTCCACAATCATTTGAAAAATTTTTACAAACTGCAGTTTGGGTAGTTGACATTCCAGATTTTTCATTAAAAAACCCCACCCTATTGCACATGCTTTTTTTTTTTTTTTCTTTCTTGATCATACTTTAATCACATAGACAAATTAACACTCTGAACAAATGAACAAAGTAGTGCAAGCATTGGAGGGCTTCCTGGTTTCACTGAGATGTTGTTTAGAAAGCAATAGGTGGAATATTAATAGGGCTATGTCTATGCTGCTCCTTTGCTTACCTGTGAAGATACAGAAGAACTTAGAAAAATCCATACTCAATAAAATATTAATTTAATTAAAAAAAAAAAGACAAAATGGGTCATTCTTACTAATTCTGCAGTAACATCACTTTTCCAGAGGTCACATGAGTTCAATTAGCTTTTCTAATTCTGTACGTCAAGCTTGGTAGAGAAAGAATAAAAGCTGTCTGTCAAAGTTGTTAGACATCCACCCCTTAGACTGAAGCCTCATTTTGATTACCTGCAGCTCAGAAATGCCCTGGAAATCTGCTTTGAAATGGGGTCTGGATGCCTCCCATTAGATCTTACAAAAATACATGTGTTTACAGGTTTTTGGAAAAGTCTGCTTACTAGTGGCTTAGAAGCAAGCTAACAGAGATTCAGTATTCTCACTTCAGTTCAGGAAATAAAAAGGACAAACCCGAGGACTCTCCCTCGAAGTGCCCTGGGCGTGATGCTCCCGCTGGAGGCTGTAGGAAGCCCAGAGGCAGCCCCGCCTGACTTCACCGGAGAGCACGGTTGGGTTTTGGCTGTGGAAAGCAGCATACAGCAGTGACACGGCCGTGCGTGTGTTCCCCTGGTAAGGCTGCTTGAGCTTCCCTTGACTGTTAGTGTGACCCATGTCAGCGTTCAAACTTCTGAACTCTCTTCCTCTGTTTTCTGTCTGGAAAGTTGGACTTTGGTCTCTTCACGCCGATGCCTTGTGTGATGTAAGAAGGGTCAGCGCACGGCTGGTGTAGGTGTTCGGTGTGGCAGGAGAGGAGAGCGCAGGTTCAAAGCGGGGGAGTCCGGGCTCCTGCCACAGGTGCCTTTTGACAAGGACTGACAGAGACAGTCTTGGAGTAATTTGTCCTTACTTTATTGAAGCACGCTGGCTGCCCAGGCTATTTCGTTCTGTGCTTTACTGATTTTAAGGCAAATGTGCTCCGTGTCTCTGAAACAGTAACTCAATCACCAGGTCATCCAAAGATCACTGCACCGCAGACTGGCAAAGGCCATATTTATTGCCCTTTGCTTAACCTCGAGCATGCAAATTCTTTCACTAATGTGACCACACTTCTTAAAAGGCATAGTTTTAAGCATGTTAATAACTATTTGTGACTCTAGGGATTTAACATTTTTATTTTCCTTGGCAAGGATAGCAGAATTTTCCTTGATGTGTGCTGGCACCTTTTTGCCGACACTTCAAAATACAAGAGGTTTTTTGCTTGTTTTGACAAGAATTCAATAGATAGTTCATGCTGGGTACATGCTAATCCTTTTCTAAGCATTGACCTGACACATCCTTTCCCAATTTATTAAGTGTTGCATTACCACTGTTGACAAACAGCAAAGCATGGCATTTATGAACGTCTTGAGCAAAGTATTTAATAAAGCTTCTGTGTCTGGATCCCGAGAGATAGCGAACTTATCACCACAGTAATAATTAAGCTGACAAAGTAGTAACACTGTTGCTCATGGATCTCCAGAGCAATTGATCAGGAATTGCTAGGGAATGTAGAACTTCCAGTTCTTAAAATACTAATTTGTGCTGTAATTAGCAAGGCTTTTTATGTTAAAATTGGAATTTATAAAAAAGGGTATCTTATTGGAATCAAATGTAATTTTCCAGTAATCCTATTTTTTATGTCATTTTAATGTACATTGACGGTTCTTCTTGGTGAACCTAATCTTACTGCACACATTAACTATACGTTAATAGTTATGATGATGAAATGGCAGGAAAATCTTGCTTTGATGTAGCCCATAGAACAGAAAAGCTGCTTATATCTCTTTGAAAGGCCAATGCTTCTGTATTTTTTCAGGCTTATAAATTTCCTTTGCTTGATAACATGATTTGTAAATATTGCTCTTTTGAGCATGGTTTGTGAATTTGCTGTGTTATAACAGCATTATTAGTAAAGTATGTTCATAATATTTCATGCATTCCAAAATTTAAAGTCAGATTCACCTATTAAATTGCAAGTGAAAGCCCTGATGGTGTGTCAGCAAATACAGTCTTTTCTAAGGAATTCTTGATTTTGAACCACTTTGAATTGAAATCAGATATTTGGGGCTTTCTTCTGTCATTTTTTGTACCTTTATAATTTTATCTTATTTCAATCTTATCTTTTATAAGAGCATATTGCTAATATTTTACAACAGACACAACATTACTAGCATGAAATATTTCTATAAGTTCATTTCTATGTTTCCAATAAGGTGTGTTTCAGAATCGCTTGTAGTAACATCAGGAATTTTGCATCATTCTACCAATTAGTGTTTCCTGCAGGAATGAAATTGTCTTTCATTTTTTCTTGATTATAGTGCTGCAAAGGAACATACCAGGGAGATAAAAATCCTCCCTTTAAGGGGAAGAAGCACAACGACAACTGAGTTGACCAAGGAAATCCCATGCTGATTTAAATTTACCTAAGATCCCAATGGTGTGAAGGCAACCTCCTAAGATTACATGTGCCAATATTTTTCCTTTCCTGCTTTTCCATGTTTCTGATGATAGCCCTCAGGCATGTCCCCTCCACCCCATTGTGCTCCCTAGAGTCTCCTGGATCTGTTGTTGCGTCTGCTGCCAGGGTGTCATCAAGACAAATGCTGCTAGTGGCCATGAGGACAAGTGTTCAGGCCCTGTTTACATAGTGGTTCTGGCAGATATGCAATAAATTCATTGTCACCAAATTTAGTCAGTGGCAGAAGCACTTTCCAACAGCAGCTTTAAGTAGCATTGCAGGGAAGGTCAGGCCTCTAAAGCCAGGAAAGTCTTTTTGTAAAGGCTTTTTTTGATGATTTGGTGAGGTTTTTTTAAAATATTTCAACATTCTCTGGCAAAATGATATGCATGTTGGAAACAGTAAGTTTAATTTCAGGTCAGAATAAGCTGTGCCTATATTTCACCATCAGTTGATCAGCCTCTCAGTTTTTGGAAAGCTCAGCCTGAAATACCTGGGTATCTTTAAAATTTGAAGCATATGTAATCACTAAATACTTTTTCAAACATAATAATGGAGACTCTTATGTCCTAACAAAAAAGACAAATCTCCTGAACAGTCTTACTTTTAATTATTATGCTCAAAATTTCCATATTTTCTTTTTTACTCTTGCTCATTAAATGTGCAGTCTCAGCAAGACTGCTCCCTCAGGTGATTCGCAGTATTTGGTGTCAAGATATGTTAACAGAGCAGTTCAGTTTGCAGAATAGCTAATTATTGCCATACATTTTTCCCCCCTCAGGTAAGAGAGAATATCCCCTGTAAAGAAAGAAAAAGGCAAATGTGAATACAAAACTATTAAAAGCTACTCTTTCCTAAAGAAGTCTGGTATTTTCTATTGTAATGACTGAATTAGCTAATAACTTGACTGTTGAGTCAAACTGAGTATTTGGTACAAACTGGGGAATACAATTGAGCATTTATGTTGTGATGGAATCTAGTGTCATTTTGATAGGTAGTTAATCAGTTTTGCTCTCAGGTATAATGAAAGAGAGTATTCTTCAATCTGTTAAATTGGGTTTTCAGTCTTCTATAGTTCATACTCCTCAGTGTGTTTGCAAATACTTTTGCCCATGCTTTTATGCATGTATCAAAACTTGTCAAACCCCCATTTTTTCTGTACTATTGTTTCTTTAAATGCATAAAGCAAAGTATACAACGCATATTGAGAGAATAGTCTTTATTTTTAAAAGAAAAAGAATATATAGCTGCCATGGTTTAACCCCAGCCAGCAACTAAGCACCACGCAGCTGCTCACTCACTCCCCCCCCCACTCAGTGGGATGGGGGAGAAAATTGGGAAAAGCAGTAAAACACGTGGGTTGAGATAAAAACAGTTTCATAGAACAGAAAAGAAGAAACTAATAATGGTAATGATAACACTAATAAAATGACAATAGTAATAATAAAAGGATTGGAATATACAAATTATGCACAGTGCAATTGCTCACCACCTGCTGACTGACGCCCAGTTAGTCCCTGAGTGGCGATCCCCCCACTCCCACTCCCCCAAGTTTATCTACTGGACATGACGTCCCATGGTATGGAATACACCGCTGGCCAGTGTGGGTCAGGTGCCCTGGCTGTGTCCCCTCCCAACTTCTGCCCCTCCAGCTTTCTCGCTGGCTGGGCATGAGAATCTGAAAAATCCTTGACTTTAGACTAAACACTACTTAGCAACAACTGAAAACATCAGTGTTATCAACATTCTTCTCATACTGAACCCAAAACAGCACTATACCAGCTACTAGGAAGACAATTAACTCTATCCCAGCTGAAACCAGGACAATAACCTTGAGAAATACAGTGGTGTGAAACAGCAGTAGCTGTCTGCCAGAAAGTCTATCTGATGACAGAGGAATAAGGTATTTGCCAGCTAACAGACTTGCAGGTCTTTTGTCAGGAGTTAAATAATTGGGCCATTTGGCTATGGTGCAGTCCTCTCTTGTGGCACACACAACTCCATAATGAAATGGGCAGTCTACAAAAGTTGGACTAGATTGACTGGCTGCAAAGGTTGTGGAATATTCTTCATTGGAGGTCTTTTAAAAAAGCTTAGGATAATATTTTTTAGAAATGAGATAAATGACTTCCTGAAGATCCTTGAGCTCTTTACCTATGATTAAGTACCCAGATACAGTTACCATATCAAATTACTTTTTATTACTCACTTCTTGCAAATAGCGATGTGTCATACTTTCTTGGGGCAGGGAGGGGGGAGCTTAGCAATAGTTTTGATAATAAGATCATCCTTAGCTGGGTTTGTAAATATGGGCTTCAATGTCTAAATTTATGTGTTTGCAAATGAGTTGTAGTTTCAAACTCTTGTCCATTTTTATTAACTTGTGTTTTTGTCTTGATCCGGACAGTTCTGTAACAGAGCTCTGACTTAAATATTTTATGGGCAAAAAATATTTTCAAAAGGATTTACATTCCAGTTTTTTACATTTCATACAGCAAATAAATGTACTTATTTATCCACTCATAACTTCAGATGTATTTATAGCAGCAGCTTTGCACTACTCTGTTTTCCTTATGTGAGTTAAGAGGGTTAATAAAAATAGTATTTTCCTGGCCTGGCTGAACACAAGACTGTAAATTTGCTAATGCCAACACTAGTGAAGCAAAGAATGTGTAGAAGTGGGGCAAGTCTGCCCCTTTTCGGCAGCAAAACCCTCATAGACCAACCTATGCAGCTGACTATAAGCTGCCAGCTCTAGAGCCAACGCCCATGCCCTAGCAAAACAGGTTTGGGGCCAGCAGCCTTCATGGTTATCAGCTTTCTGTCCTGTCTTGGGGTTGCAAAATGAACTTACAGCGCACTTGCATTGCTCCCCTTCACAATGCTCCGTGCAGTGGTGCCCAGCTGAGGTGCAGGACAGCTGTGCACCACCACCACTGCCTGCATGTGGGGAGGATGGAAAGAGGCTCTGCTGGGGTCGAGCTCCTCTCTCTCACCACAAAGCCACGAAGTTTTTTATAGTTTCTTAGTAAAGAGCTCAGAAACTTTATCATGTGCAAACCTCGACTATGAAACTATACAAGCTACACAATTCAGATTTGATTTTTCAGTGGCCAAATTTCTACATCTGTTCTCGTGTATACAGAAAATTCGGAACCTGTTGCAAAATTCACCTGCAGACCCCTAGCAGGTGAGGGGAGGGAGGAAAGAAGACCTAAGGTTGTCCCATCTGATTTCCATCCCAGGCTTGAAGGCTAAGTTTATGGGACTATGCCACTGATAATTGATACGCAGTACTTCAAGTAGGAGAATTATCTGCTTTCAGAGCTCAGTAAAGCAAGCTTTCAACTTGCTTCAGTCAAGCTGCATCCGAATACAGAGGTAGATGATCCATGGCAAATTATTCCCATGCATGCTTTTTTTTTCTTCATGAGAGAATTCATTAGACTACCAGAAAAGAGATTTCCATCCTCATATAAATATGTTATAAGAACAACAAAACCTCTTCAGTTGAGTTTTGCAGGGTATATACCAATTAGTGTGAGCAGAATATTTAGGTTTCTCTCACTTCAGTGCTGAATTGTTCTTGTAGACACCAAGGTTTCACTAACATTGTTGTGTTCAAACCATGGCCTGCAAATGCTTGCAGGAGTGAAATACACAGTAAAACTCATTTTCTAGTATAGACCTACATGTTTCCTCCAAGAGATATTAACACTAAAGAAGACCGTATAGTTACTTATCAGGTGGGAAATGACCAATTTTATGTTTCACAGTTAGCCACTTCAATATTCTGTGACAATTTGACATAGTTTGAGTACAGTGTCTAGCATTCCACATCAAATGGAGGGAATGTGGTTTTGGCATATACTACATAAAAGGTACCATAACACGCTCATTAGTGAAAAATGGGGCACATACTGATTACTCTGCCCCAGTCACAGCACAGGGGAGCACAACTATTAGGGAGGGCCAGAAAGCGCATATGCAGCTCACTGGATGACTGGATAAAAGCATCCTTGCTCTGATTTCTTCAAGTTCAGTCAAACTCCACTGGAGATGAATAAGAACCATTGCACAGAGAAGTCTCAATCTAAAGGATATTTAAATTGTCTCAAATTATACCAGGATTTACATAGGCATTCACTGGATGCAGTCATTTCTACACTGCAGACTGTTGCTGATTTATTCAGTCTTATACTGAGCCTAAATCATGCTAGTGCTTGCAAAGAATGCCTGAATACCATTACACAGGCTACAAGAATATACAATATCTTTACTTAATTAAAATAAATAGATGTAGCATAGCTGTAGTGCAGGCATCTCCACTTCAGGAGACTGTTCTGGCCCTTTTCCACCTGCAAGGATCCCTCAGGACTACTGGCTGTGGATGCTCAAGTATGCAGCTTTCTCCAGCTGCTCTAAGAACTCAACCTTCAACACTCACTTTAGTCCCACTAGTTATTGTCCTGCGATGGCAGAATTTCCAGGGCAGATGGAGGTAGCTGAAGGACAAGAAAAGAAAATGCCTCCTTCTGTACAGTAAAGCATAGAGATAGTGCACGATAAAAAATTAATATACGCTACACAGTCTTGGTAAGTTTCCAGGGCAGAAAAGGCTCTCTCCCTAAGTGGGAATGTAGCCAGCCACAGATGACTGGCATTTGTGTCTTCCTCTGCTTCATGCACTGAGGTATGCTAGCAATCCAAATTTATCTCCCTAAAGACTTAAATCAGCTGAAGAAGACACATTTTCTATCACAGTCACTGAACATCACTGTAATCACACTTAAAAAAAAAAGGAGTGTAGTGGAAAGCAGGGAATGCCTTGCTGTATCAGGAGAGAGGGTTGCACTCCTATAGAGATCACGCAACTGGGGCTGTGGCAGGATTTGCTTTAGCTTTGGCCACTCCATCAAAGAAACTCAACAAAATCTGAACCTTTAGCATGAGGAAAAACATGAAGAAACTGAGAAATTTGAGAGAAGGAATAGGAAGACCCACCAGTGAGGTCAGCGGGTATCTGCTGAACTGAGGAGAAATCATTAAAAGTGCTGGAAGAGTCTAATGATGAGGGCTGGTATTTTCAGTGTTGCAGTCTGCTGCCTTCAGAAAGTGAGAGCTGGTTCATACGAACACAGGACAGGAATAAGAATTCAACCTACTTTCTTTGCCTTTTAAAAAATTGTGTCTTTTTTATGCCTAGAAGCAGAGGAACAGGTTAACAGGCCTACTTTCTTCCCTTTACTTCGTGACAGAGAGATGGAGATGAAGCTGGTGCTGGCAACCTGAGCAGAGCCAGCTTTCACCATGAGCTGTGTTGAGGCTGGAACTGAAGTAAGACATATTTCGTTTCTCCAATCCTAATGACCCCCATCTGGATGCAGCCACGTGTGAGTGACATGTACAGATTATGCCCATTTAGTTACACAGGTAAGCACTTAAAGAATTCTGTTATAAATTTGTAAAAATGCATAGACCAGACCCTGAATTTGCTAAAGTTGAAAACTCATGTTGGCTTTGACAGAAATGCATTTTAAACTTTAAAAGCACAATGAAAAAATGATTTGGAGGGAACAGAAATGTGAAGATAATTAAAATTAAATCTTTTTGAGGAAGAAAGGAAAGAACCATTTTGTCAAATAGAATTTTCATGAGACCACATTTTATGGTAGTAATACTTTATCCCTGCTTGCAGATATCAGCTGGGAAGCTAGCTGACACAAAGCTTAAAGTATTTGAGAACCTCTGTCTCTTGCTTGTACAACGTATGTCTTGATTCCTATGTTGGGAATGTAGTGTCTTCCTTGTTTCACCATAGTCCATTACTTGCAGTCTGCAAAGTAATTTTCCAAGTGTCTGAATAGCTTAAGCTAATTCAAGGATGTCAGTGAGCAGACTCCCAAGCACCTTACATGTCTTTGGATGCCCTTGGCATACCAAACCCATCTGCAAATGAGCAAAGTATCTGCTTTTGCATTGGGCTTCTTATGCTAACTGGGAAGTGGCCTTGACTCTTTCTTTTTTCCCACACCTACCCTGAATGTCTTTTTTTTTTTTTTTTAATGGAAAGTGAGTCAGAATCTTTATAATATTTTTTGTCATGAGGAATATTTATGAGCAAGTTATACTCTGTAATTTCTACTTTATTACAAATAAGTTATTACTCACTACACAACCAGCCTAATAAATTTCTCTCTGTTTTTTTCCCACAGACTGTCTAAATATATCTCACTAATAGAGCATGACATGTTTGCTTCTCAGATGTCTTGATCTTACTAATTTTTTTCTATAAATATGTTCCATTACAATATCTGCTAACATAAAAAATATTTATTTTGGTTTTTATTTGTTTAGTTGCATATTTACTTACCACTATTCTGTTTTTTCGCTTCTGTCTGGGTAGCTTTGAAAGCACTCCTCATGTTTCCCTTAGGCACTCTCCAAACTTAGTGCCATCACCTGCTAATGGGGCAGAATTCCTGCCAGAGCTCCTCTCCGTTCTCCTGTGCCCTTCAGTGAAAGACAGTCAAAGAGAACACCATATACCGTAGTGGTATAGCCTCTTGGCATTCAAAACAGAAAAATAAAGCAAAGGAACCAAACCTCCAAATGTCTCAGGCAAGTAAAAAAATAAACACGATGTTTTAAAAATACATATGCATTCTTTTTCATTACACTAATATACTGCTTTGAGAGTGGAGTTCTGCATCTACTTTGTAGAAATGCAAAAAAAATTACTTCTAGTTTCTGGTGGTATTGGACTTTTCAAACAATGTTGCAGAATCTTTTGAGTTCCTTACAAAGCCACCCTCTTCCCATGCTATTTTTGCAGAGAACAATCTTCACAAGTATCTGAGAAATAGAAAGATGTTGCATGCATCTCTGCTGACAATTAAAGCAGATCATTTACTGAGTTATGCTTATTTAAGACAACAGCAAGGCCAAGATACAATGATCAAGGTTTTTGCTTTAAAATTACTAAGCTGCGTGGAAAAGTAGAGATGGCAAACACTGTTTCATGAAATGGTATCTGACCCAAGCTGTCATACAGACTACTTTGAAATCTGAAAAAGGCTGGTTGTTTTTCCTACTGTTCGTTACCATTTAAATCTAGACTTGCTGGTTCTAGCTGGCACTGACTGCTGAAATGCTGAAGTCACAAGTGGGCTCTTGCTGGTGCTTTCAACTAGAGTGTTAAAAAAAAAAAGTTTCAGTGTTTTCTATTTTTTGTTTAAAGCCCATTTTCATGATATTCTAAACCCAGTTCTGTGGACCCTTGAGCCTCAACAATTACCCAATTTTCAGAGTTCTCATTAAAACTGAAATGAAGATTTCAATCGTTTAAGGTTCATTTGTAACTTCCACACAAAAACCATCATCACAAATGGCACTAACAAGCATAGATGTTGACAGACCCTCAGCTACATTTCTGTCAGAAGTGACAGACAGTTCCAGGCAGGTTAAAGGACTTGCTCAGGCTTTCCTTTCCTTGGCTTTGTAGGGTGATGCATTTACACCAACAAAATGGCTGCATTGATTAAATCAGTCTTATTCTGACTTAGGTCTCTGGGCTGCTGATCACTTGGTTATCCCTGATGTACAGCTATTGCTGTAGAAAGGTGTTCTTTGCCTTATTGTTTGGTGGTTGTGACCTCCAGGGTGAGACTGAATCTGTTGTGCCTGAACTGGGGCGTGGATTTGAATATGATTTTTTTACCTCCCAGGTGGACAGGAGGTAAGTGACTACAGGAGGTGCCTATCTAAGCAAGAAGGTAACATTATGGACCAGAGTAAACCCAAAAGGGCATATGTGAATTTAGGACAGCATATCCTTTACTTGTGACACTGTCACAGAAAGGCGGCTTTTCATTAGATCCTCAGATTTGAAAGATTGCTTAGAACTACCATTGTATTAGAGCTGACAGGGTATACCACTCTATATTTCACAATTATTATTATTTTCAATTAATTTTAGTACTTGGATCAATTTTACATCACCTATAATGAAACTGAATATTTCCATTTATGTCATAGATTCTGGCAACTTCCTTTCTGTCATCTTTCTTGTCAATAAATTATGTGTTTACATTAATAAAATTGTTAGTTTTCCTTGGAGCATTTTCATTTTCAGCGGTACCACTTTGGTTTTTAAGGAGACAGTAACAGCTCTGTCTTTTGTTTCTCCTTCTACCTTAGCCTGGACAGCCATTTTCAGCTTTGCTAATGTGTGAGCTCTGTTTAAAATTTCTTTTGAAGCTCTTGGTGTCTCCATTGACTTGATAACAGTACTTCGATGATCCTTTGTGAATGATATTTCTTTCTCTTACAGATCTTCAGGTTTTAGAAGATTAATTACATCTCCAGTACCTGTTTTCTTCTTATTTCTCTGCTGAAAATGGTAGGTGGGAACATAATTACAATAGGAAAATGACTTGCAAGGTAAATGCTGCTTTTACATCTACTGAAGTAATTTATCAAGGTAATAGGGTAGCCACAGTCAAACGGAGTGTGGTAAAAACATGCTTGCATGTTCCTTGCAGGCTTTTCTGTGCTGAATAACAGAGAGGGCCTGGCTGTGGTAGTAGTGCATTGCTGTCTTTTGTGACTGGAGACTATCACAAGTTTGTGTGGCAACCTCCACTTAAACACCCTGGTCCGATCTCTCTAGTGTGGGTTTGATGCCTGCTGTTTTGTTCTACCAAACCTTACCGTGTGTCCCACGTGAGATCTTTAACTCTTCCTTGTAGTTCCTCTGAAACACTGGCTGCCCTGTAAGGAAAGCTTGGCTTGTAGTCTAAAGAAAGCTGGTAAAGCGGAATCAATGAGTCTGGGGCTATCTGGCCATCTTGTCACAAATTCATATGGTTTTGTTGAAGTGGGAGAGGTAAGCAAGATGGTTTGAAATTATTTTATTTTATTTTGTATCTCAAGAGAATATACTTGTAAGAGGGAAAATATTTCTGTATCTCAGAATTAGACGAAGAGATGACAGGACAAGCAGTCAGCCTGTTCCAACCCAGCTCTGCAGTGGATGTGTAGGAAATGCTGTCGTTGCACTGTCCACAGTGTAGCAATACCTATGCAAGACCTTACAGGAAGAAAAAGTGACTTTATGTGAAATAAAAAATGAAGCAGAACAAGTTTCACTAGCTGCCAGTCACAGCCTGATGTTCAGCAGCACCAGAGGTGTGTATACACAAAGTGGATCCTGCTGCCAAGTGCCCAGGCTGGGGTGTTCAAGCTGTCCCACCAGCAGCCAGGTACTGGGTGCCTTGTGCCCAGATGTCAGGCTCAGGATCTGCAGAGGACAGAGAACCAGATGACTAGTCCTCCTTATGTCTCTGGGGTTTTTCTTAGGCTGGGGACCATGTGCAGGCTCTGGATATGCTTTTTTGCACTGTGTTGGAGCTGACAGTAATATTTGCACTTGTTTCAAGTTTATTCTTTTGATATACAAGAAAATACATCTTGATATACAAGAGAATACATCCTGAGATACATCTAAACTGCTGGTTTGAAAGCCCTGTCCTACCATCTTGCAGAGTCTGATGTTTATTTTATCTGCTACTTGTTCTGCCTCAGTGATAACTACTTTTTTGCAACATCTCAGAAAATTCAGCAAGATGCAACCTGTTATCCTGAAAAGATGGCCCTGCTTGTTAATTTGTGCTGAGCGATCCTATCTGATGAGATAAACATGAGGCAGTATCAGGAGACTGCTAACCTCATGTCTGCTGCTGGATACAAGATGACAAGTGAGGCCAGACCTCACAAAATTCAAGAAAATGAAGGCAGCAATCTCCAAGACCTGGGACAAGCAGCTCAATTCCAGTGTGGCACAACAGATGTGCTTTCGTGGAACATTTCAGCAGATCTTCAGATGGGAGATAACCACCTCCTCTTTGTTTCAGTTTCTGCCCTCTGAGTTCTGGGATCAACCTTTTTTGACTGGGAGTCACATTAGGTCAGATTTTAATTTATAATATTATGAATTATAAAGAGTAATATATTATTTATGAATAATATCTAAAGTCAGATTACATGCAGGCAACAAAATACCAAAATTCATGTCACCTATGAGAGAGTATGAGGTCAAGCAGTGACAAACATCTATGCAAATAAATGGCACAAAAAGATGCTAAAAGTGACTATCTCACCTGAAATAACTGGAGTTGTTCTCCCCTATACAATATGCAACACCTTTAACAGCACAGCGAATTGTACCTGATAAGTAGTTGGGACTGTGTCCCTCTCCTCAAAATAGTCTCTGCTACTTCATCACTTCATGCTTAGACCAACTGCTGTGATAAGCTGCAGCGCAACAGCCGGCCTTTCTGAAGGGTTTGTGCCCAACACATTTCTTTAGCAGTAGCCTGCCTGAAGTGCAAACTACATGTGTTTCCAGACTGAAAGGCAGCGATCAGCTAGCCTTACTTTTCTGACACTCTACCTTTTTTCACTGTGTTTGAGAAATAAATCACACTCAGCTGCCAGATTTAATTAGGATACTAAGTTCTCTAATGCATTGAGTGTGGGTGTGAGCTTCCTGGGCTGAAGGGTCATAGCCCCTCCATAAACAAGAGTTAGTGCATGTGCATGGTAGCACGTTGTGTGATGCTGTCCTGACAGTGTGACTGCAAAGTCCTTTTAGGTAGAGCTGGATCTACTTTGGTAGTATACATGAGAAGACTACTATACACAACTGTGAGGTTTTTGTAGTTCAAGAACTAAAAGCAGTGACCTCTCCTATTCAGCTGTCTCAACCCTATGATGCCTAACTTTTCCTGAGCTTTGGAATACTGTTTTGCCTGCCCATGGCTCAAAGACATCTTTTCTTAATGGATGATTGCTGCTGACAACAGCAAATGAAGAATTCTTTGTGTGTTAAGATTTTAGAAGTCAAAAGTATTTTTTCTGGGTCTACGGGAAAAGTAAAAGAATTTTCCCCTAAACAAGGCTGTTGAGTTTTATCAACTTCCTTATGTTTGAAAAGATGTTAGCAAGATTTGGTGCAGTGATAAGAAGGTGCAAGAACAAAATGTATAGAGAAGAGTTAACACACAAAGAACGACAAATAGCCTGTTTCCTTAAATAGTACATCACAATTTTGGTTCACTGGTGAATGATGAATTCTTGAGGGAATTCTCTTTTAAGGTAGACAGAGTGTATAAAATATATATCAGTACCATTGGCATAAGAGAAATTCTAAAAGATATCAAAGGGAAAAATAGGTTCCTTATTTGTCTTCTTATTTTATTGACGTGATAGGGACGTATATGTTAACAATGTAGTACATATTGTACTTCTTTTCTTCCTAGATAGCAGTCCTCAGTGCATTTTAATCATTCTTTGATGTTTCTGTCAAGAAGGTGAAATTGTTGGGGCTATGGTGCTTTATCCTTCTGGCTGTTTTCCTTGTTACAAAAAATCACTAAATGGGAAAAATATTGCTGTGCTTGGTATTTTTATTATCTCTAGACTTTCTTACCATTAAAACAAGAATAACAAGAATAACCAAAACACCGTCTAAATTTCTATGCAAAATATGATTAAGTAATCACTAGTAAAAGTTTTCATCCAACTATTTTCTTTTATATGCCACCTCAGATTTAGCAGATGATCTCTTGTCAGAAAACGTCACCCATTTATGTAAACTGTATTTGAACAACTAGCTTCACTTCAAACGCATTGTGGTTTTGACAGTACAATAATGACAAACAAACCAGAAAAGCAAAGGACGCCCATAACAAGAGGTTCAAGAAAGTCTTTTATGAAACTTGTATGTTCCAACTCCCTGTATATCTTATACTGTAAATAGACTGTCAACACAGTTTCAGGGCTGATCTTGCTGCATTTAATTTGTTACAAAGTCCCTTGATGTTTTCATGAATAGATTGCCTACTTGCCTAAGCTTTAATTATTTTCTTCATTTTAAAGAACAATCCTATGAAATCTGAGACAAAGTTAATTAGCTCATACTGAATGGGATGTCTTAACCTCTGCAGAATACACACACACACGCACGCACACATAATTAAAGATGAGTTACTCTGAATGTGGGGGCAGGTCAAATTGGAAAGGCTTATTTATCATTTCAAGTCTTCTTTTGCTTGTGTATTACAGATATAATGTCTGAATTTGGTGTTTGTGAGAGGAACTGCTGTATTGTTTAAACAAGTGCAGGTCTAACAAGTTAGTCCAAGTGCCATTTACAATAAATTAGCATCTCCTTCAGCCTCATCAGAGAGCAGAGATCCCAGGCATGGATCTCTGGTGGCTGCAGGAGGAGGCTTTATTGTCTCACTTACAGGTGCCCAGGGTCCAGGGTCACCCATTTCAGGAGTATCCTGGTGGTTCCCAGTCTTTGCTGCCTCCTAGGGAGTAGCACTGAGTAACCACCCTCTTCATTTTACTCCCTAGCACCTAACAGATCCAGTGTCCATATGTTGAGAAATACTGATATAAACATGTTATAACAATTTTTTTGACCTTAAATAAAAAAAAAAAAAAAAGAAAGAAAGACATCTTCATATGCTTTCATGTAACACTTAAACAAGCTATACTTCTTGACATTAAATATTGACACAAGTGTTATCTATATTTGGAAACTGCAGCATGATTGACTGGGTTAGCAAATGCGTTTTGTTTGAAGTTTGTTTTTCTATTGTTTTTCTTCTTTGGGTTGTATTTACATAACAGTGTTCAACTCTCTGATGAACAGTTGTACATTTAAGAAAAATCCAAGTCTTTTTTTTAGTTTGTAACAAACTATGGCCTCATTATACTGTTCCACATTGGCAAACTAGTTTCTGTTAAGCGTAAGACTTTTTAAAAGGATGTTTTAATCTGATTGCTCCATCCATGTATTAATACCTTGGCCAGCACAATGTTGTAATTCTTGACAGAATCCCTTATAAGCAAGGATAGTTCCTAATGTAACACTTAGAGTTAGTCTGAGATAACCTGTCTGGTTGATTTGCTTTTTTTTTCTTCATTCATGACCACAGCTGAGGCCTAAACTCCATCCCTGAGTAGTGGAAGGGGTGTTCTTATCCCACTGCTTTTCATATACAAAGAGAATCTCCCCCATTTCAGTTACTTGTAAGATTTAGTCAAGTATGTTTGTACTCAAAAGCGTACTTACAAGACTGAGATAGACAGCTTAAAATAATTCAGGACAGTGACACAGTATATGAGTCACATTTCTAATGGACACAATACATCTACCCCGAAATATATCAGAGGACAGTCTGACCACTGTTTTTATGAGAAATTCTTCTGAATCAGTAAGTGTTCTCCAAGATAGCAAATAATATTTCATCTTTATATTATTCATCCTGTTCTGAGTAAGAAAGAATCATCTTTCTTTTCCTGGGTCTGTTTATATTTCAGCGATATGGTTGTCTTAAATTGAATATATTTATGTTTGGTTTCTGTGGTGTGCTGAACTAGTTCACAGTGTTCAATAGTTATAAAATCAGTTAGAAACATGACAGATATTAAAAGGGATTAATTTTGGTTGGGGTTTTTTTGGGGTTTTTTTTTGTATGGTCTGATCAGCATTATCTTTTAGTGCAAATGCATTCAAAGGAATCTTTGCAAATAATTAAGATTTTTCATTCTGCAATTTCTTTGTGGTACAAAGGAAGACACGATGTTGTACAGTGTCACTTCCACTGCCCTGGAATGAATACAGTAATTAATTTTCTTCAGGTGGAACAATAAAAAGATTATCTCATTTCCTCATGATTACTTCCTCTCAACAGTTATCAGAAATACTTACAATTACTGAGGAAAGCAGAGGATGTAACACTGGTCTTATTGATGAACCCATTGTAGAAGAGCAGGCAACAATTTTAGACATTAAAATTGAGGTTCATAGAAGAGTAATTGCATCTGAATAAGTGCAAAATTGTAAGACTGCTTTCAGTTAGTCACATAAGGTGAAAATAGGAAAGAGCTGCAGATTACCCACATTACCCTTATGTTTACTTATAACACCTGGCTCATTTAAAAGTTAAATTAGTTTACTTCTGCTTATTCTGTACTTTGCTACTCTTAGGGAGGAAGTCTAGGAACATGTAAAGATTACTTAAGTCAACTAATATCATTGTTTAATGGTATAATGACTGTCTTCTCACATTTGTCCCCTCACCACTTGTGTGTTGTCCTCTCCATTCCTTTTCTTTCCACACTGCCTTCCCTCCAGCCCTGGCTACACAATCTGCCCATTTGGGCAAAAGTAAAATTCCCCCATGACTCAATTCAACTCAGTAAAAGCTCAGAAAACTACCCAATTTTCCTGCTGGCTAATTCAACACTTCAGGGTAGAATGGGTGCCAGAGCTGGCACAAGATCCATAACAAGAGTGTATGGCCAGAGGAAAGGCAACAAGATGAAAACTGAGGAGATGGTCCTTCCTTCCTTTGGCATCTCTGAACCATTAATTTACATTATTGCATCTCCCTGAATCAAACCTTCAGAAAATTTCTAGATTTGCTGGGAAAGTGGTGTGAGGGGAAAAGAGAACTGGCAGTTCCTCCAGTGAACAGCGAGGAGTCATGAGTGCTGACTGCCTAGCTGCAGGGAGAGGAAAGGGGGTCGACATGGTTAAATCTTGCGCTCTTCATTGACCTCAAACCCAAGAGACTTCTGCAATGGGAATTAATTCAGGTTATGCTGGATAATTAAAGATACAAAGACAAGATTGTAGAAGCAGAATCAGAAAGGCTGAGATGGAGAATAAGATAAATCTTTCAAGGAATGTCATGTGTAGGAAAAAGCATCTGTAAGGGTGCTGTCAATAACAGGAAGAGCCAGCAAAGAGTTGTTCTGCTGTTCAGCAAATCAGGTGAGGTTTTGACAGATAACACAGAGGAGGCTAAAATGTTCAATTACTTTTTGTATCTGCCTTGTGTAAAAAGGTTAGCTGCAGCACAGTAGACACTGATAACCAGTAGAAGAGGTAAAAGCTCACCCTCCAGTAATGAGGAAAAATGTTTGCACATTGGCTGGGCTTGATGGAACACTGAGATGCTTAAAGGACTGATCAATGAAGTCTCAGACCTGTTTATGCTTATCTTTGAAAGCTTACAGAGTACAGGCAGCATACTGCATTACTAGAAAAGGCAAGAACAGGCCTATCTTTGGAAGGAAAAAGGAGGACCTGGGAGGTATTGAACGTCAGGCTTAGCTTCAGGTCCTGAAAAAATACTGAAGTAAATAGGTTGTTTATTTGCAGACAGCTAAAATTTAATAGGAAGATGAGCAACAGCCAACAGAGTTTGTTCTCTAGAACAAACTGTGTCAAACCAATCTAAATTCTTACTTCGACAAAGTAAATACCTTTGATGTCAGAGGGGAAATAACAAATGTCAGTTATTTTAATTTTAATGTCTTTAGTGCTTCTCTTACTCTTATTATGAATCTCCTTCTCTGCAGATCTTTAAGAAAGCATTGAACTGCTCCCTGCCAGAGGTGTTGTAAGTAGTCTATTGTGACCTCAGGCCAGAGGTTATTGGGAGAGGTTAGGGCTGCTGAAATCCAGTCCAGCTTGTCTGTATCTCTGATAAGTTAAAAAGTGGATTCAATGACACTTTCACTCTTTACAACAAAATGGGAAATAATATAAATACTTAGGCCTTAAATAAAGACCATCTTGAATACATTTGATGTGATTGCAAGGTACATATACTATTTAAATACACAGCACTATGAACAGTATTTCCTATTAACTAAAGTGTAATGAAACAGTGTTAACTAGGGCCATCTTATAAAGGAGCTGCTAATTACTATGGGATTTGTCTTGTTTTACTGCACAAGTCTAAGGCTGAATCAGCTGCAGTCCAAACAACAGTAACCTGATGAGTGCCAAAGCTTTTCCTCTTTCTCCAAATAGACATCTATGAAATATAAATGAGAAAAGTCCCTTAATGTGTGCATGCGAGATCAGCTCTCTTGAATGCTTAGGGATCGAGGTAGGAAAGGTAAAACAGTGGTATAGATAAAGCAGCATCCTCCCAGACAAGACATGTCATCCTGTAGCCTGACTCTTTTGACAAGGTTGCTTTGCCAAGACAGGGAAGAGGACAAATAAATAGTCCTTGCACAGAGAAGTGTGTTGTGTTAGTAGTGGTGGGCAGATAGGCTGACCAAGAGCAGCCTGGAGCCTGGAATTTGCCGTTACCAAGTCAGAGGGGCAGAGGCAAACACTATGTAGATAGACGTCTCATGTTAAATTTATTTTCTGAGTGCTGTGGGTCCTGGAAAAAAAATACACTTTGTTTTAAGGACACCATTTTGTAATCATTGCTCTGTATTCTCCATAGGCTGCTCAAGAGGCAGTTTACAGATACCAAGCAGCAAAGGTTAGAAATGATGGGGAAAGTAATTTCAATCTCCTGCTGTGAAGTGATTGTATCATGAGCTGTCTTTTCCCTAAGAAGTGAAGACACATGTCTGCTGTGTGGAAAAGGCACATTGAAGCTGAATGTTCACTATAAGAAATGCATGCCCCAAAGTGCACCCTGCACACCTACCCCATGTGCAGGGCACACTGCATCATGCTGCAGTCCTCTGCTCACATGCAGTTTTTTCCTGGAAGAGAAACCTAATGAACAGGGCAATAGAGTGCTGCCATGTCTCCTGGCATGGACTACATGGGCCAGGGACACTGGGGATACTCCCTACCCTGAGAGACCAGAAAAGTCTTGAAGAGGCAGTTTAGCAAAGCTTTGCAGTGGCCTCCCAGAGTCTCTCTTTCTGCAACCTGTCTGTCTGAGACCTCTCCATCCTGCAGCCCTATTGTGCTGCAGCTATAGTGAAGCATTTCAAAGTGTCTCTCTCACTGTCTGTCATCACTATCAGCCTGAACTATTACTACTTGCACTAGCCTTTTGGATGCCACACCTTTTCATCTTTGTTGTTTCCAAAAGTTGTAGCAGATAAAACCCTTGGTGATTAGAATCTTCTAAAATCTGGCTGAGCCTCAAACTTCCCAAGGAATGTTTTGTCTTCCAAGAGTCAGCTATAATGCGGTCAGTGGCCTGGCCCTTTTCTCTCTGATGAAATTAATGTCTTTCTGTAAAGTGGTTAAATCTTACTATGGCAAGAGCAATAATTATAAGGTTCCTAGAACTCTATATGAGCATTAATTAGTATGGTATTGATTGACAAATAATTCCTGAAGAATCATGAGGAGCATTTAATAAAGCTTCTAATGATAACTGCAGGCTTTGAGGACATTCTTTGTGCCACCAGTATAAAAAGAATTAATGTAATAGTGTAATGTAATGTAACAGTGGAGTGTAAGGTAATCATCATTTTAATCTCCAGCATGCTTTTAAGTTTTAGTCTTGGTCTATATAGTATGAATGAAAAATCAGTCAGTAAAAATGGTTTAAAATCTCAGTGTCTGGCTTCTGGCCTTTTAAAAACGTATCTATTCTTCTGTCTCTTCAACCCCAAACCCTATGCAGACTAAAGCAACAATTTCATACCACCTCCAGGCAGAGATCTGGTGGAAAATTAACTACACTGGGAAATGTGCAACAGTCATTGCTGAAAAACAATGATGTCGTCTGTTTCCTCTGCTAAAGATTTTCTCTATGTATAAGGTAAACTTGCCCTCTAGTTTAGTTTCACTTCTTCAAGATACTTAAGCAAGTTCATAGCTTTGATCATACAGGTCTCCTTCTGAGTCGGACCTTTACTTCTTAATCGCTCAGCATAAAAGTCTCATTTGGTAACAATGAATTTTTTTATTTAATAGGTTTTAAGCAAGGGCTTATACTTTATTTTAAAGTAAAAGAAGGAAAACAACTTGTCAGAGGCATGGAAACATCAGGAAGGACTCCACAAGTTTTGTGAAATTATAGAAGCAATTTAAGCAGGAGTCTTCTCACAGGAAGATGCTTAATTACATCAGAAGACTGGAATACAGATGCTCAGTAAAGCAATGCATGGCTTGGAAGTCCAGAGCACTGTGAGGTCTATCTTCATCTCCAGGGTAATGCAAATTTCTTGCATGCATAGGGCATCAGTTCTTTCACAGGCTGCACACCACATCAGGCATCGGCATTTCCACTTCCAAGGCTGAGAATTATTTTATCAAAATTTAGCCTGTACATTTAGAAATATTAATGTTTTTACTTTTGGGTATATTAAGTGTCTAACTTGGGTATGATGCAGGAAAGAAGATTTAGGACTCTGTGTTCCTTATGTCTGGAGAGAGATAGGCACTTCCCTTTGTCTCGTTTCTCAGACAGAGAGTGCGCAAGAACCACATTTATCAAATGTGACTACATTGAGACTATCTGTATATCAGTGACAGTTACTCTGCTATATTAAAGTTTTTAAAACCTGTTCTTGGCACATGATGAAGTTCATTGCTGAGTAGTAGTGCCCAGCAAGTGCCCACCAAACCCAGCAAGTTTGTTTGGTGTAACCATTTCCTAAGACCCCTATTAAACAGTGACGATGCAAGCTCTCAGCATGCAGCTGTAGGGGATCCGTGGGTCCAAGCATCATTCCAGATGTCTGCCCTGGGATTTCCGATGGCATTGCAGTTGAGAAAAAGTCCCTCAGCAAATGATTGCAGTCTTAACATCATATGCAGAATATCTTTCTAAGTGAGTCTAAATGGGTGGGAGGAAAAGTGAATGGAAGGAGCCAGAGGAGAGTGCAGAGGTGTGGAGGATGTGACCCTCCCACAGCTTCAATCCCTATGTCACCACCAGCAGCATTTCACACAACAGCAGTGGTATCAGTGGCACTGACTATGCATCAGAGAATGAACTTCCATTCCCTCCCTCTCATGTTCCTGCTCCTTTAGTTGGTGGGCTGGTTGGTGGGCAGACGAAAGAGAACCAGCACCCCAGCCAGAGCAGCTGCAGGCAGACATGCGGTCTGAGCTGTCTTGTCTGAAGTTTGACTGGCACCAGGACATCATTTGGTGATGCTGTCAGCAGCACAGTCCTTGGACTGTAACTTTATTAATTTTATTAAACAAGACAGATATACCTGTAAGCCTAAAGAAGTGAAAGATATCTCTACTATTGCCTCTCAGATAAGAGCAGCACCTGTCTTTGTATAGAAGGACAACAAAATTCCAAAATATTGGCCTGACGTTAAACAGGAGAGGTGAAATAGTCACCAACAGTGCAGAAGGGGCAGAGGTTCTGAACACTTTCTTCACCTCTGTCTTTACCATCACTATTGGATCCCAGGCCTTGGGAATAAAAATCCAGGTTAATGCAAACACAGACCCACTGTCAGTGAAGGAAGAGTTGGTATGTGAACTATTACATGAGATTGACCTCTACAAATTGATGGGCCCTGACAATATCCACCCGAGGGTGTTAAAAGAGCTGGCTGATGTCATTGCAAGGCTGCCCTCCATAATCTTTGAGAAATTGTGTCGATCAGGGGACATCTAAGAAGACTGGAAGAAGGCTAATGTCACCCCCATCTACAAGAAGGACTTTAAGAAAGATCCAGGAAATTAAAGGCACATCAGTCTTACTTCAGTTCCTGGGAAAGTTATAGAATGAATCCTCCTGGAGGCTATCACAAGTCAAATGAAGTATGTGATTTGGAAAAGCCAGCACAGACTCACCAAGGGCAAATCATGCTTGACAAACCTGATCACCTTCTACAACAAAGTAACCTGCTCAGTTGATGTGGGTTGAGTAGTGGACATCATTGTCTACCTGGATTTCTCCAAGGCTTTCAATATGGTTTCCCACAGCCTCCTCCTAGAGAAACTGATGCTTTATGGTCTAGATAACTGGTCTGTGTGGTGGGTGAGGAACTGGTTGACAGGCCATACTCTGAGGGTGGTGGTAAATAGCTCCTTTTCAAACTAGCAGCCTGTCACAAGTGGCGTCTCTCAGGAACCGATATTGAGCAAACACTGTTTAATATCTTCATAAGTGATTGGATGAGGGGATCAAGTGTACCCTGATAAAGTTTGCTGATGATACCAAACTGAGTGGGGAAGTGAACACTTTGGAAGGGAGAGCCACCCTGCAGGAAGACCTGGATAGGCTGAAAGGGTGGGCTAACAACAACCCTACGAAGCCCAACTAAGAAAAATGTAAGGTCTTGCACCTGGGAAAACAATTCAGGAGTACAGCACAGGCTGGGATCTACCTGGCTGGGGAGCAGCTCTGTGGAAAGGGAGCTGGTGGTCCTGGTGGACAACAAGATCAATATGAGTGAGCAGTGTGCTGCTGTGGCAAAGAAAGCCAACAGGATGCTGGGTTGCATCAACAAGGGCATCACAGCAGAGATGAAGAAGTTGTTATCTCACTCTGCTCAGCGCTTGTCAGGCCACATCTGGAATACTGTGTTCAGTTTTGGTCCCCGCTATACAAACAAGATGTGGACAGGCTGGAGAGGGGCCAGAGAAGGGCCACAAAGATGATCAAAGGACTGCGAAGCTTCCCTGTATGAGGAAATGCTGAGAGAACTAGGTTTGTTCAGCCTTGAAAAAAGAAGGCTTAGGGGAGACCTTATCAGCACGTTCCAGTATTTAAAGGGTGGCTACAAAGAAGCTGGAGACTCCCTTTTTACAAGGAGTAACACAGAAAAGACGAGGAGTAATGGGTACAAGTTACTCCTGGGGAGATTCCGACTGGACACAAGAGGAAAATTTTTTCACAATGAAAACAATCAGCCATTGGAATAATCACCCCAGGGAAGTGATGGATTCCCCAATGTGGGACACTTTTAAGATTCAGCTGGAGAGGGTGCTGGGCCATCTTGTCTAGACTGTGCTTTTGCCAAGAAAGGTGGGAGCAGATGATCCTTGAGGTCCCTTTGGGTATTCTATGATTCTATGATTCCAAGTCCACGTACTCCAGAGAAGGCTTATGGCAAAACTGCAGAAAGCGTAAGCCCAGGTGAGGTCTGAACAGACAAAATGTTCCCTCTGCAGAAAGCAGAGTAGGCAGTGAGGGACCTGGAAACAGAGGGGAAAACTGGGTTCTGGGAAACTGGTGTTTGGCATTAATGAAGTTGGTAGTCTTACTAAATCTGAAGTTAACTAAAGAAAAGTTCATCACAGATGGAAGCAACAGATAATGTGGCAGTGAAAGAGACACCACTGTGTATATGAACATAAAATAATGGGGGCAGGGGTGGCACAGAGAGAGAAAGAGTGCACATTTCATGGTGTGGCCATTTCTAATCATTGCTGCAGTGGTAAGGGACACTCAATGAAATTGTCCAAGAAATTTCCTGCCTGGTTTCAGAGGCACTGAAAGGTAGTTGTCATTTTGTATCTCAGAGATCAATGCCTGCATTCTTGCTTAGGCTGTACAAAGTCCATACAGTAAAGATGGAAGGTATGACTTTTTAATGTCTCCTTCCTCCCACAGGGACCATATACAGACAAGCCATATAAGGTTATTATGGTGTGAAAGCAGAACATAATCAAGGTTTTATTTAGAGGTTTGGTTTTTTTTTCCAAAAAGAGAATGCTATTTTGTGTTTCTTTGGCAACTGGTAGTGAGATAAGCAAAGCATCAAACAATGGCAGAAATGCCAAAATAATAGAAACAAATGTCCTTTTTCCATTTCTATTTTCTTCTCCCTAGAACATGCCACTTCTTTTCACTTTCAGTGAATAATTAGAAAATGGAAGAAAACTCAAGTGCTGTCTTAGGAGAGCATGTGGAACAGAAACCAGGCTTGTTTACCATTATCAGGGCTTGACATGACACTGCTGTCTGTGTTGTCCAAAAGAACAGTGCAGCATTTTACCTTCAAAATTCTCATTAAAAATAATGGAAGTCAACAGAGGACACCAGCATGTTCATTGTAACATTTTAATTAGCAAGTCCTCCTTTTACTAACTGCAAATGAAGCAGAAAAGCATTGATTTACATGAATGGCAAAGAGTGTTAAAAAAATGCCTGTTATTGGGAAAAAAATACTGTGAAAATGTGGCAATAAGTAGCAACAGGGTGTGAGTTTGAAGCCTGTTTAAGCATTGGAATATTTTTAAAACAAATAAGTAAGAGACAGTGTCTTATTAAGGCACACCCTGGCACTGTGCATTGCTGTTGGAAGATGAACACTATATTTTGCTTTTAATTTTCATGAAAAAATTAAAACCAGACTTTTGACAGTTTAAAAACACATCTTCTAAGGTTGAATATTAATGATGAAAATGTTAGGAAATAGGAATAGGAAAAATGTTATTTCGACAAAAGGAAAAGCAAAGCACACACAACTGGAGGAAATACTTCATTTGTTGAATACCAGCCATAAAGGGCCAAAAAGAGAAGAGCACTGTACAGCTATCTAACATGCTGCTTTGGAAAAATCTCATGAGTCATAAAACTGTGACTCTGTATTACTTATAGGAGGAGCAGGACTACATATATCCTCATTTTGGCATTTCTAGCAAAAAGAAACAGTAATGCATGTATCTGGTTTTCCCATTGGTATGTACTACCCCCATGGAATAATTCATCCTACAGCTACTGAGCTAAAGTCAGTAGAAAACAAGCAGTGCAGGACTTTCTTTATATATTTCATTCAGGTTTTTTTTTCTTATCTTTTCTGGTTCCCTGACCTTTCTGAATCACTTTTTATCCTCCATGATTTTGCTAGACTTTGAAGGTGTGGATTGTGGTACAGTGACAGTCTTCACCTCCCTTTGTAAGTGAAAAGCAAAACTATGATTTCAGTGTGTGAAAGAACTTGCAACTGAAAGCAGAGTTGCCCCTATAGTGTAGAGAAATATTGGGTGGGAAGACAAATCCTATCCTCTTACCAATTTTTCCTTCAGGTATTCCAGGGTTGGGAGAGGGAGAAGAGCAGTGACCTGTTTCACTGCTTAAATTTACCCAGCCCATAGTGCCCCCAAAATACAGAAACAGGGCAACCTGTTTGTTGTTGCAGCTTGCTGTCATCAGAGCTCACTTGGGCCTCCACCTCCATCTTCCCAGGAGGATTTTCTTGTCCCTTGTTAATTTGGAGGCATCCATTACATGCAGGTTGATTTCACTGCATGGAGAGATGCCATGAGAAAAATTAACATGAGCTAAGGCACATGAAAATTTCAACATATGTTCTTCTGGTAGCCAGGCTCCCTTTGGGTTCACACAATAGCACGTGGGTCTTTAACAGTTCTTTAATTGAGCAGAAAATAGCACAGCCAAATCCAATAGCTGGAGGCTGAAGGCAAAGAAATTTGCACTGAAAATAAAGCTAACATTTGTAAAGGAATGCATAACTAAATATTGAAAAAATTAATTGAGGGATGTGATGGACTGCCTGTCTGTGAGCCTCTTTACATTAAGACCAGACCATTTTCCAGGCCGTGCAGTACTGAGGTTCTGACTTGATGGTCATCATATAAGATCTGTAAATCTACAGAATTAAGTATTTAGTAATGGTTAACACTATATGTTAGCAAAATAGGCCATTACTTAATTTTTGAATTAAAAAAAGCTTTTGAAAGGGTTCTAATTTCTTAGACTTTTCTTGTAATGAAAGGCATTTCAGTTTGATCAAAAGTTTACCCTGTTGTGGTTTAACCCCAGCCAGCAACTAAGCACCACGCAGCCGCTCACTCGCTCCCCACCCACCCAGTGGGATGGGGGAGAAAATCGGGAAAAGAAGTAAAACTCGTGGGTTGAGATAAGAACAGTTTAATGGAACAGAAAAGAAGAAACTAATAATGATAATGATAATACTAATAAAATGACAACAGTAGTAATAAAAGGATTGAAATGTACAAATGATGCGCAGGGCAATTGCTCACCACCCGCCGACCGACACCCAGCCAGTCCCCGAGCGGCGATTCCCTGCCCCCACTTCCCAGTTCCTAACCTAGATGGGACATCCCATGGTATGGAATACACCGTTGGCCAGTTTGGGTCAGGTGCCCTGGCTGTGTCCTGTGCCAACTTCTTGTGCCCCTCCAGCTTTCTTGCTGGTTGGGCATGAGAAGCTGAAAAATCCTTGACTTTAGTCTAAACACTAGTTAGCAACAACTGAAAACATCAGTGGTATCAACACCCTTCTCATACTGAACTCAAAACATAGCACTGTACCAGCTGCTAGGAAGACAGTTAACTCTATCCCAGCTGAAACCAGGACAACCCTAAGTTCTTAACTAGGTAAATACCTGAGAATTGATTTACGTTTTGTCTTGCCATGAAAATATATCAGAAGTCACTTAATTCCTTACATTAAAATACATTTAGCATTTTAGTGTTGCTATCTTTGATTTACTGTTGTTTATTACCAAAACTGATGTATCTATTTACCATTAAGTTTGCAGTGTTTGCAAGTGAGTTCAGTGAATTGCCACACTCCGGTTGTTGTGCGCACCTTCCACTTGAGGAGATCACAAACCCCCCTCGTCCTTTAACAGTAGGAGTGTCCAGGAGGCCTGGCCTGACCAGCTGGGGGGAAAAAAAAGAAAATGAAACTTACAACATCTTCCTTGGCAGACCATCCTTTATACTGAGCAAAGTCCATGAGAGGACTCCCACTGATTTTGACAGGCTTCAAGGAGCCTAAGGATCTGTCTTCTTCAGCTGAAGCTTTCACAAAAGCCTAAGCACTAAAGCTATCAGCAGAAAGGCAAAACACTTGATCCTGCTCCACCAGTGCTACTCATGGAAAAGAAAAAACTGAACCCTTATGTGCATGGATGACCAAAATGGATGCTTCAGGGGCAGAGGGGACTGCAGCTGGCTGCTTGTAGGAGGAGCTGGAAACTATGTGTGAGAGCAAATGCTTTTTCTCTGTAAGCAAAGTCAGCATCCGTAACAGTTCCTTCATATCACTAATGAGTACAGCTACTCGTACTCGCTAACCTACTCCCACCCCAACACATGTCTTCTCAACACCAGGAAATCAGACATCCTCCTGGGTTTTCCAACCTGAGATTAAAACATAGCAGCTGGCACTTACATATGGGTAACACACTATGCAAATACATGAAGTGCGTGTCAGAATGTGTACCAGGCAACACCAGAGCTAGCTCCTTTTGTAGGTGAAACAAATCATACCCTCTTTTGATTACATGAGTGTACCTGTAAGCTATGTTATAAAATAATTCAGCTGAAGCTTCCTAAACTTCAGAGTGGGAAAGAAAGAAGTTGCAGTTAGTTTAAATCTCCAAATATCTGCAAGAGATTCCTTTTTCACTGGAAATTTCTATCAAGCTACCATCTCGAAAGTTTCCCTTTCAAAAAATATTTTCAACAATATTTTCAGCTCATGAAAAGGAAATTGATGGTAGGAATGGTACACTGTAAACTGCAGCTCTGCTGAAATGAGGAAAGCAATTATAACTAGTAAGGAGATAACATGTATTAGAGCTAGGGAGATAGAGATAAAGGCAACAAAAGAGCTCTGTTATGCTTGTACCTCACAATCTAAGCTTAGAGTAACAGTGTATGTAGAGGTATATATACTTCAGAGCAAGATAAGACTAAGATAGGATTTGAAAAAGTTATTGTTATTCAGAAAAACTGAGATCTGATTTTTAAAGTAGAAATATAATACAAGGCACTAAAACAATGGGCTAAATTATTATGAGGAATCAATATAGTTTTCTACTGTACACTCTTGATGATCTGCCCATATATTTCACTTGCTAGTTAATCTGAATGAAGATGCATATTTTTAATCATTTGAAGGTTTTGGTTGGTTTTGGGGGTTTTGGGGGTTTGGGGTTTTTTTTGTGTGTGTTTTGGGTTGGTTTTTGAGGGGGTTTTTTTGGGGGGGCGGGGTTGGCAGGCAAATCACCTTTAAAGCCACCAGTGATTTTGGTCTTTATGAAGAATAAGAACAGATGACAGGATCTGTCACTAAGTAAGAAAGGATATGATCAGGTATTCACAGAGTACCTGAATAAATTAAATGGGAAGAAAAAGGGTAGTCTGTCATTGCGCTTTCAGAAGCAGCATCTCAGAGAAAGGAGTACACAGCCTTTGTTCCAAAGGCTGATATATTTTGATTAAATTAATTTCCAGATAATGTAATGCATAATAATTACGGATTTACCAACAGTGAAATACACGTTTTAGCTGAAGAATTATGTAAAATGTTAAAAACTTCTTCTTTCAGGGAGGTAGAGTTTAGTAATTCTGCTGATTTCTCGTCATACAGTTCTCTAATACTGTGCTTTTACAGTGTGATATTGTCATGAGGGCTGAGCTTCTGGCTAGACAAGGAAAACTAAGGTCTCTGGTAAATATCCAGAACTTTCTAGAGGTTTGTTCCTTCATGTGGATCCATCAGTTGGCACAACTTCTGACTTGTGTTTAGGAATAAGTGAAGGGAAGAAGAATGAGACCTGCTGCTGCAAAAGAGAAATTCAGGATTTAAAAAATAGTCAAGAGTTTTTTCCTTTGGGGACAGTCTACGTGACCCTGAAAACAAGATGTCCTGAATATTGTTGTGAAAATATATGGGAAAAAATGAAAGCTGTTAACAGCCTGCGGCAGTTACTTGAGAAAGCAATGTTGTGCAAGAGAGCCATGTTCAATGCCCCTCCTCTGCCTAATCCACTGCAGGGAATTCTGCCTCTGTATCTGCTGAGGTACCGTCCTAACCACACAGTTACAGAGTGTTGTGGTTTAACCCCAGCCAGCAACTAAGCACCACACAGCCGCTTGCTTACTATCTTGTGGGTTGAGATAAAGACAGTTTATTAGGTAAAGCAAAAGCCACGCTCGCAAGCAAAGAAAACAAGGAATTCATTCCCCACTTCCCATCAGCAGGCCGGTGTTCAGCCATCTCCAGGAAAGCAGGGCTCCATCACACATGACGGTTTCTTGGGAAGACAAATGCCATCACTCTGAATGTCTCCCCCTTCCTTCTTCTTCCCCCAGCTTTACATGCTGACCCTGATGTCATATGGTATGTAATGTCCCTGTGGTCAGTTGTGGTCAGCTGTCCCAGCTGTGTCCCCTCCCAACTCCTTGTGCCCCCCCCAGCCTCCTCGCTGGTGGGGTGGGGTGAGAAGCAGAAAAGGCGGTGGGGTGAGAAGCAGAAAAGACCTGGAGTCTGCTCAGCAGTAACAAAACCATCTCTGTATTATCAACACTGTTTCCAGCACAAATCCAAAACATAGCCCCATACTAGCTACTGTGAAGAAAATGAACTCTGCCCCAGCCACATCTAGCACACAGAGTTAATTTCTTCTTCTGTCTCTCTGCTGTAGTGAATTCCCTACAGTAAATTCCCTACACAACAGTGAGGTGGTCCTAATGGGAGACCCCTTACTCCAGTGGGATCTGCAAAACCACATCCAAGCCCCAGTTGAGAAGCAAGCAAGAAATCTTTCCCTTACTTTGTCCCTAGTTGTGACCAGGGATCCCACTGATACCAACTGACAACATTATTGTCAAATCCCAGGTATTTACATGAGAAGTTTTCTGTGGGTTAGCCAGGGTTGGTTTTTTTTTTTCATAAAACACCCTGGGTAACTGCCAGGAACCACGAGTGTCCAGATGAGACAGCCCTGGCCTCCCAGCTGCTCCTGGAAGAGTAGCCCAACAAATCCCAAGCATCCAATTGCTCCCCTTATTGGGCTGCTTTTACTGTAACAGCCAGAGGGTGAAGCACAGAAATTAATTAACACAAGGAAATAAGATATAGGTGCTTGTAGGTATTGTCAGTAAAGTGCGGTACCAGGTATAAAATCAGTGCTCTATAGTCATGCTTTCTTGGATGTTTTAGTTCACACAAGGATCAATCATTTCTCCAGTTTATACATCCTAAGGTTAAGCCTTATGGCTTCTCTCTTCTCCTCAAAATACTGCATGAAAAATTAATAAATCCCCTTTTCTTCCATGGTAGGTTTGTCTCATTAAATGAGGACCTCAGGATCTATCCAGTTACACTAAGTGTGAATAGCTGCAAGGTTTGGCATTATTTATCAACAATGATATTTCTAAGGCTGGCTGGTTTCGTTTATTATTTTATCACTTTAACTTGGGTGTTCTCATCTCAGTTTGGATGCAAGTAAATGGGTTTAAGTGAAAGCATTTGTGCCTTTTCTGTCTTTTGAAGGTTGTGCTGGTGTTTGTGTTGTGTTTCTTTTTTTCGTATAACAATTGGGAGTAGAAGGATGATGCAGCACAAACTGGTTATGATTACTGTCTGCATAAAATCTTCCCTAAGACAAATCACAAAATAGCTGATAGGAATAACTCAGGGATGGCGCTGCAGTTTCACTGATAGCATTTTCTGCAGTGAAGAAGCCTGTGATTCCATCATATACCCAAACCCCTTTTTTAAGTTATCAGGTGAATGTTTTGAAGTATTTCTTGGTGCACAAGTGTGTCTGCAGTATTGGAACAATAGTGGCAAGAACATAAATGTTAATGCAAAATTCTTATACTCCTAATATTCAATTCCATTCTCTCCTCTTAGACTCAAAGCACGCCATACATGATAGTAAAAAAAAAAGTATGCAATGTCTGCTGATTAGTTCCAGTTTGGTGGAAAATTGGTATGCAAGTAATGGAATTATAGCACTAGATGTTGCTGAATTGCAGCATTGTTTTACAAAATTTCTTTCTCTTTCATATATGTCTTTTTCAGTCTGGAATAGTGTAAAGGTTACTTATTTTTTTTGCAGGCCATGTGATGCAGAATGTTATGTTACAAAGTCACTCTAAAAGTCCTTTAACCCAAGTCAGCTGAGGAATGAACAAAGCAACAGAGCAGACATCTGTGGGTTTGTCTTGGGCATTTGTCTAGTAAATATTACCATAGTTTCAGGATAACACGTATTTTTTAAGTGTATGATAAAGATACTATTTTGAGGTTGTGCTTTGTTTTGAAAAGAACTTACACTGAGAAAGAAGTAAGAGGTTATATTTGCACTTCCCTTAGGAGCTCAATGCATTCCCACATACAGGCTCATATTCCTCCTGCAGGATATGTACAGCCCAGGCTATACAAAGCCATACTGCTGCAAAGGTTGATGGGATCATACACAGCTGTGGCCAGACCAGGCCAGACAGTATGTTTAGTCTATTGACACCCCAGACATGGTTCAGCAGGACTTGCTGTAAGTCTGACTGTCTCAGCTCTTGTTCCACAGCTCCTCTCACAGCTCAGCCCAGAGCTGTCTCACTCCAGTGCCCGATCTCAGTTCACAGCCCCATGGTAACATAGTGGGAAAAGGAAGTTCTGTAATTAACTGCGGTCAGTTCCGTTCCTTCAATGCATGGGTCAAATCTCTTTCATATGGGCATCACTGGCACTCAATAAGGAGAATATTTGCTTTTGGAGAGTCAGGGAATTGTTCTTTAATTGCAGACAGTTGGTAATGGGCTCTTTTTCATGCTACAAAATGTACAGCTTTCTTGGCTTCTTGATGTTTAGCATGTTGCTTATCAAACATCTGAGAATTACAGCTACAGTTAAAATTCCCTCTTCCTCTGTTAGCTTCACCTACGTCCAGTAATTCTTACCTTACTGAAGCAATTTATTATTTTAAAACAAGTGTAACATTCACAGAAATCATGCTGTGCATCTCACTCTCAGCACAGCATTTCTATCTACTGTCCAAAGCTGCCATTGCACACCACTTGGAGGTGGTTTGTATCCCATCAGCATTACTCGGGTAACAGCTGGGCACACCCTGACAGACTGCCTATGGGCAGCTCTCTCCCACCCCTTACTCGTGGGAATCTGGTGAGTCAAGTTGCATTTCTTGGTTGGGGTCATAAAGTCCCACAAAAGGGAGGAGACATTTCCTCACCATAGTGGGATAAAAAAAAATAATTATAAAAAATATACTCCTATTGAAGCACTATAGGCCCCTTGTATAAATGTCAGTGGTCTGAAGTCTTAGTTTTGAAGGCTTTTTTTTTTTTTTTACTCATTTTATGCACGTAGGATTTTTTTCTGTTTGAAATACTGGAGAGAAAAATTAAACCCACAAAACTAGAGACTAAGACCTACATATTAGATTTCCCTTATTCCAGTATATCTGATAGGATGCAAATCATATTTCTGATTACAAAAAAAATCCCAGTGAGTAACATGAATCTGGAACTGTTTTAGAACAGCTGTCATAAGGTTATTTTGAATACAAGTTGTGAACTTGTATTGTTAACTCAACCAGCTCCTGTGTGAAATGATTAATACTTAGATATATACATGCAGAAAGCAGAAACGCATTTAACAAAATGAGGATGGTTAGAAGGAAATCAGTTCCTTCTTAAAATCTATTAGGAAAGCAGGACTCAAGCAAACGTTAATTATTTACTTTGGGAGAAGAAGAGCTTTTTACAAGGCATAATATTGAAAAGGAAAACATACATGGTGAAATATTTAAGCTAAATATTGATGTCCTCCCCAATGGAGGGCACACTTACTGCACTGGGACATTAGATGATGTAAAAAATAGCAAGAGATAATGTCTTAGTAAGGTAATAGAATAGCTATACTTTGAGGATGTGAATGGGGAAATGGCAGAGGCTGTTAAGGCTTGATTTTTCTGCACTGAATGAACAATACCAACCATAGGCAGATGCATTTTAGGAGCACTTGCCCATAGAAATCTGGTTGGACTATTCATTAGAGTAGGACCCAAACGCAGTAGCACAAAGATATCACACCTAAATGGGCAAAATTTTGAAAAAACATGACTCAGGTAAATTAAGTTATTAGATCGGCAAATTTCCTGTAATGGTTTCAAGGAAAAGAAAACTGAAGGGAGGCACAGTCTGTGTTTAATGCTGTGGTTCCAGCAGCACAGCTGTAGTTTTGGTTGACTTGGCTCCACCGTTTACAGCCCAAATATCTCAAGGTTTATTATCCAGGATGTTTCATGCTACAGCAGGCTGGAAGTGAATACATGGATGTTAGAGAAACAGGTTGTGCAAAGTTAATCCTTTCTAAAATTATAGAACATTAATATACAGAAGGTGGAATGTGGTTTTAGATAGTGGGGAAGTGAGATCTCCCTATTATTAGCTTCAGATGAAAACACGTTTTTTCAGTATACATACATTTTTGTAAGAAGAAAGGAACCTTTTAACGTCTTAAAATGAAGAATGAAACATTACTATTGATTATACCTAAGCAAAGTTTTCCTGAAAGGTTTTTGTCACAATCATAGGAATTTATTGTGCATTTAAGTACAGCTTATTTTTGGAACAATAAACTCATGGCATAAGGATGTGGATATTCTGACACATACAGAAAGATGTTGAAATAAATCCTTGTTTGTGATCCACATCAATATTTTACAAAAAAACCAACAAAAAACAAAAAACAAAAACCCCTAAAAAACCCAAACCTAAAAGAAGCAGATCTTGTTCCAATATTTAAATATGTATTTTAAGTGTGTTTATCTAAAGAGATGCAGACCAGCAGTATGTATTTGGCACAAGTCAGTAGGGAAACTTTCCTGAGTAAAGACTGAAGTCATTGAAGCTAGGTAATATTGCAATAGCAGAACACTGATGGATTCAGTCAGAGTTTCCATTTCTACCTTCCTGGGTACCTTAATCAGTAGTTATGCACTTTGCTTTGCTTGGGCAGGGAGAAACTGTCTCCTGACCCACCTGGTAGCTCTGTGCTTTTAACCCAGAAGGGCATGTGAAGGTGGAAAGCCAAAGGTTGGTGCCCTGTGAACTGTGTTTTGAGATCAAGAGCCAGGCTGCAAGTCTTGTGTGTCTAGATGAAAGGAACCCTCCTGCTGTGCCTTGCCATGCGGTCAGTCCCTGGCCCCTGCCTGCTGCCTTCCCACCACTGCCAGCCCTGGAGCAGGGCATTCACACCCTCAAGGTGCTGGCACTGACTCCTCTCAGAAATGGAGCTTGTAGCCATAAAGTGAGTACCCTGGCTCCTTCCTAAACACTGCAGTGTGTTTCTCATTTCACATATCAGGAGAAGCACTAAAAAAAAAATAAATGTTTCTTTTTTACAGTGGCTAGTTATGCATCTGCTGATATTGGCTTGGTGTTGAAAAAGTTTCCAAGGGAGACGAAGCACTCTGCCTACTCCTTATTAATACTTGCAATTTCTGCACATGGCATAAAGTTGCTGAGCCAGAGAGCTTAGGGAAAATGCAGTGTGCTAAGAGCAAGCTCCAGAACAGAAAGTCTGCTGGGGTAATTCTTCAGCATAGACTTTAAGGAAGAGTACGTGCATTGTAAATGGAACAACTTATTTTAGGATATATTAGCCTAAAACTTATAAATGCAGAGGAGTAGAAAGAGCTTGTAGGAGTCAACATACTTCATGCCAGAGGTGAAGAGTGTTTCCCAGAATGAAGAGCAAATACAACTTTTTCAGTTAGCACACCTCTCAGCAATAGTGCAAAACCGATTAAGCCTCACTTCCACGGCTCTTATGTGGTGCTTGTGTCTGCTTCATCTAAGGAACAAACCTCTGTCCTCCCTGTTCCCTTCCTGGAAGAGACCTGCACCTCTGTATCCTCAGAGATAAGAGGCTATGAATGCCTAAACCCCCTCCTCAGTCCTTTTGGGAGACACAGTGATATTTCTTGCACCCTGAGGAGGCTCCTGAGCCACCCCAGGGGACTGGCTTTTCCCTCCCTCCTTCCCTGCCCTGCTCATCCCTCCTGGTGTGGGCTTACCTCCCTGCTCCTCCCCTATCCCTCACCTTTCTCTTGATGCCACGGGACACAGCCTCCAGGGCTGTGCACAGAGGCAGTGGTAGGGTCGGTGGTTAAAAAGCCCTAAAAACATGGGGCCTGGATGCCCCTTCCCACTCCTGAGGGAGAGGAGACGCAGGAGAGAGGAGGGCCTAGAACACCCCTTCCCAAAACTGCCAGGGCCAGAGCCTGCGCTTCCTGCCCTCAGGACAGCTGAGGACAGGGCAGCCATCCTGCTCCTGGAAAGCCCTAATAGCAATAAGGTCCACCCCAAGGAGCCATATCTCACTTCTTTAATCACAGAAGGCCAGCTAAATCTTCTCCACATCCTTGCAGGACCCTGACTAGCATTTTTTACTCTGGTGCGAGGAGCCAAACAGCACACAGCAGTACTGCATTAGCAGATGTATGGTTTGAAAGCCCCACTGCAGTCTGCTGAGGGGATAAAAGCTATCCTCATTCCCGCCACAGACTTCAGAGCCCCCTTCCTTACCCTCTGAAGGAGCCACTTCCCCAACACCAGGTCACCCACCTGCAGCAGGGCTGAGAAGGAGCTGCCAGGGCTGTGCCAGTGTGGTGCAGTGGGACAATGTGGGGTACGGGTGCCAGGGAGGGAGTATGGCTGGTGGGGGAAGCAATGGTGGGCAGAGAGGAGGAGGAGAGCAGGGAGAGCCTGGCATTCTTGCAGTGGTGTAAGCTCTGTACCCAGGAGGTGCCGTGAAATACCATGGTCAGGAAAAACAGATACTCCCAAAATAGCCAGTGAGACTAATGAAGACAGGCAATCGCACCCCAAAGGGAGGCACAAAAGTCACGGCTGAGACAGGGGCACGTTCCCTGTCAGCGAGGAGTGCCCGCAAGGAGTGGCAGAGGCTGGAGCTCACAGTCGAGAGGATGCGCTCGATGCAGCCGTTCAGAGAATGGACGTGGGTTGCCAGGGTAAGGCAGTCTGTTATGGAGGGCCTGCTTGAACATCTCTCTGGGAAGGACCCAAGGGTCTTCGAGGAAGGGGAAGAACCTGGATCCCTGACCAGGCTGGGGTTCCCATGTCTCCCTCCTAAAAAATGGCGAGTTGCTACCTAGCTGTGAATCCAACCCAGTCCTTCCAGTCCCTGACCATTCTGAAGCACACAAAGGCCATCAGCAAATCATGTATTTAATGGCATCCATAACCCGGTTTATCTTGACTCCCACTTGACTGATTTGTTTCCTGGTGCTTCCAAGAAAAGGGGAAAGGTTTTTTACACTGCATTGTAAACACATGGGCAAGAAGGGAGAAGGCATGGCCCATTCACCCCTTTGCTTCACATTTGTGGTGTCCGCAAGCCCAGTGTCCTGCTCTGAATATTAGAATTTCTGCTGAATTTGGTTTTGGTTTTGGGTTTTTTTTCCAAAATTATTTTAAATGGTTAGTCTAGATCATGAGTTCTGCTCAGAGAAGCCTTTCATCCTTTCCCCTGTCTCTTATTCTGAATGCACACACATACACATGGCACACAGTCTGTGCTTTCCAGTCCTCATGGCCTGCAAGTCCGAACCTGTCCAGGAGGCTCAGATGTGGAGGTGAAGAAGGATTGCCATCATACATTCCAGGCATATGTAGTAGACAACACACACTGAAGAACTCGTTACTAGCAAATGACTGTTTTTTGTTCCTAGCTGACTGACTGTATGCTACATTCACGCCACGGCACCGCAATGTACAAGCTCTTCCTCTCCCAGAACCACATATTCTGCAACTTGGAGGAGAGTTTTGTTATTTTTATGGAAAAAGAAATGCTCTCTGCCACTCTCCTGGAAGCCGTGCTGTTCCTGTACAAGCTCTCCACAGCCCTGCTGCCAGCCTCTGGGACGGAGCCTTCCCCAGATGTACCACCAAGGTCTCCTCAGCCTTCATGGGAACATGGGAAACCTCCCAGGAGCTCTCTTCAGTGCCACAGGGTGCTGGGCTGTGCTCAGGTCCCCGCCTCAAGACAGCTGTGCCTCTGGAGCCTGCCAGGTGGAGGAAGAGCCCAGAGACTTTCTAAAGGATTTTGGTTTGTATAGGTGCAAAATACATGTTCCCGGCATCCTAGGTTTGCAGTGACAGATCAGGTGCAGAGTGTGTGATTTAGGAAAAGAAATGTTTGATTTCAATTGAAATCTGAGGTGAGTAAACAGATATTTAGATCCAGAAGCAGATTTTGAGGTAGGCCTCAAAGAAGACTGCCGTTTCCAGGCAGAAGACTGGAGAACTTGTGCTTCAACTTCAGGAGAAATATTGCTTTTTTTTTTTTTGCTTTTTTTTTTTCTATTTCTGCTCCATACCTTTGTACAAATTATATAGTGGGCAAAATTCTTCAGAGCACGTCTATGTATTGACAAGCATTTGTGGTCTGGGAGATTTTGGGCATGAGTTTATCAGCTAGAAGCTTTTTTCAGAGGTTTGGTGGACACTGGTCATGGTATAGAGGTCAGATGTGCAGAAGGTTTACTTTCTCCCCCTCCAGTGTAGGGTCACGTGTTGAAGGGTCCTGAAAAGGGGATACAGTTCAGAATGGTGCATGGTCCCCAAGTTTGAAAGTACTTTTTTGTCATCTGTTAATGCATCTTTTTAATGTTAAAACATCTGTGACTGAAATTATTTATATTTGCCAGAGTAGGATCTTCTAGACAACAGAAACAATATATCTGTCTGGTAAAGGTATCTACCTGCTAGTTGATAGAAGAGGAAAGCTTCCCAATAGTGGACATCATTATTGAAGTGCTTTTTCATGCTAAGAAAAAGCATCTCTCATAAGGAAATGAGGCAGGTAAAGCTCAAGGAAAAGGAAGAAATTCTGACAAAAGGCACAAAGTTTCAGTCTTTATTTGAAAGAGTAAGTGCAAGTAGCAAAATGGAGTAAGGAATGGGAAAATGAAGACTTTAAAAAACAGAAACCAAATACAAATGCTTTCTAAAGTCTGATACCTGCTTGCTAAGGTGACAGTCACAAATGGATAAAGCTTTGGCTTTATCAGGGCAAAGCTGAGCTCTGGCTCAGGATAAAGGCTGGTGCACACAGTGTGCAGCATCCTATCTGTCCCTATGAGTGACTTGTGATGGCCCAGGGTGTATTAGAGCATCACTGGGTAGCTTCTGAGACTGTCTCCATCTTGAGACACATTGCCTAAGTATCTGTGCGTGTATTAACAATCACTCAAAAAGAAACTTGTTCAGCATGAGCCCCTAAGAATATCTGTAATGGGTGCTGCAGAGCTGCTCCCAATGCCTGTGGTCTGTGCCTAACTGAAAACCAATGCACCAAACTGAGCATCCTACTCTAGCGTACTCTGCAGGCTAGGTGACAGAAGCAGGGAAGAGGAGAAGGAAAGCTGTGACATGGCATCTGTTGCTTCCAGCTGCTGCCATTTCTCACTGCCCCCAGAGCTGCCAAAAACTCTCTGCAGTGGCCATGAGCTCATACCTGGCAGAGCAGTGGCAGTGTCGTGGTTTAAGCCCAGCCAGCCCAGCCGGCAACAAAGCACCATGAGGCCGCTTGCTCACTCCTCCCCACCGGTGGGATGGGGAGGAGAAAATGTAATGAAAAGCTTGTGGGTTGGCAAAAGGACAGGGAGGGATCACTCGCCATTATGGCCACAGGCAAAAACCAGCTTGGGGAAAAAAACAAAATCAATTTAATTTGTTACCAATCAAATCAAAACACACTAATGAGAAGTAAACCCAAATCTTAAAACACCTTCCTCCCACCCCTCCCTCCTTCCCAGGCTCAACTCCACTCCTGATTTTCTCTGCCTCCTCCCTGCCAGTGGTGGAAGGGGATGGGGAATGGGGGGTTGTGGTCAGTTCATCACACGTTGTCTTTGCCGCTCCTTCCTCTGCAGAGGGAGGACTCCTCACTCTTCCCCTGCTCCACCGTGGGTCCTTTCCATGGGCTGCAGTCCTTCAGGCACAGACTGCTCCAGCGCGGGCTTTCCCATGGAGTCATGGCCATCTCCGGGGGCATCCCCGTGCTCCGGTGTGGGGTCTTCCCCGGGCTGCAGGTGGGCATCTGCTCCCCAGCTCCCCTCCATGGGCTGGGGGGGGACAGCCTGCCGTCTCACCACGGGCTGCAGGGGCATCCCCTCCTCCTCCACTCCTTCTCCCCTCCTTCCTCACTGACCTCACTGTCTGCAGAGGGGTTTCTCTCACATTCCATTCTCCTCCCCCACTGCAGGTTCCCCTTCTTAAATCTGTTCTCCCAGAGGCGCTACCACCATTGCTGATGGGCTCGGCCTTGGCCAGTCGTGGGTCCAACTTGGAGCCGGGGAAGCTTCTAGCAGCTTCTCACAGGAGGCAACCCTGCAGCCTCTCCCCTACTACCAAAATCCCACCACACAAACCCAACAGGGAGGTTTTTGCTTTCACACTTTCCATGGTCTTCAGTGTCTGGATGTGCCTTGTAACTTCTCAATGCCAGATTTTAGCTTTAAGGCCAGGTCACAGAGTCTACTCAACTATTTTTGTTTTTTAAGAATAGCACAGTGGAGAAAATGGGGAGCTGGAACCATACCATGTGTTACTGACTTGCATAACTATCTGCAGTGTTCATTGTACTTACTTGGTGAACTTTTTGAAAACTGTCTTTGCAATTGGCTAAAACAGTGTTGTCTTTTTATGTCTCAGGTAATGAAGCAGTTAATAAAGTGGGTTGGGAAAGCACCGTACTTGGGTCAGAAGTAGGAAATGAGTATTTCTGACATAGGGTTCTTCAACATTGAAAACTTTATAATGTTTAGTAAAATATTAATTATGCTGGGGTTTATTTCTTCTGCTTGGGTTTAAGGGATATTGGTAGTATGGTGAGTAAAGAGACTGGTGAAGAGTGGCTTATGTCCATGACAGTTGCTGCAGGACACAATGATCTTGTTAAAATATTTTGGAGATTAAAGTTTCTTAGTTGTTACCAGTTCCTTAACTCTAGAGGAAGGAAATGTACTTTGTATGGAGCTCTGACTGACTAGTAGCCTCATACAGGCAACAAAGATGCCTTGTTGCAGATCTCAGTGAGAAAAATATGTTCTTCACAAGCTTGCAAAAGTAAGATTTCCTTTAAATATGTCTGGACAGGGAACAGATCTTAGGTAAGAATTCAAATGATTACTTAACTGCGAACAAACTGAGGACTGCCGGGGCAGCTGGGCTTAAACTTGCCTCATTGCACTTGAGAAGCGAGAGGCACTGCAGCCATCCTTGAGCCCTCCAGAGCCCAGGCTCTCTGAGGAGACACAGCATCCTGGAGTGAAGGTGCCAGACACTACTAAGACAGAAACTGTGTCATACAGCACTGCCCAGTCCTGTGCTGGGCTTCACAGAGGCACAAAGGGAAATGAACCTGTCTCCATTCCCACATCTCCTCTGATGTGGAGGCACCTGCTCTAACAGGCAGACATGCTCAGCTGTTCCTTTGCCTCTAGAGGGGAAGGCAGGAGCGTGGGTCTAGGTACCATTTTTAGGAGCTTGGGGAGCCCTAGCATGTAGGCATGCTACATCTTGATGACTCAGAACATCCTCCAACAAATGTTCATCAAGTCCTTGCAAAACGACATTACTACTCACTCCCATTTCCAGGAATAACACCAGTGCCAGCACTGATCCCTGGGGGACAACACTGCTGACTCATCTCTAGCCTAAAAAGTGACTGTTAAGCTTTGCTTTCTCTCCTTTGCTTCTTATCCTCTACCTAGCTTTCAGTCCAATTCCCTCCAGCTCCATAGCAACATAATTTCTTAGTAATTTTTGGTGCAGAAACACATTATCACCATGAGCATCCCTATGCATGCACTTATTCATACCTCCTTAGTACTCTAGGACATTATTGAGACAGGATTGCCTTTGCAGAAGACATGCAGGCTCTTTGCAAAGAGACCATGTTTCTCCATAAGCACAGCAATTTTTCCTCTCTCTTTATCATAGACTTTATTCTTTAACCAGGGATATTTTTGAGGTAACTTCTGTAGTTAGTAAAATTTTACTATGGTGCATTAACTGCAGAGGCTAAGAAATACTAAAAAATTAATATAAAAAGTAGATAAACATGCCTCCTGTATCTTGTCCTGAGGGGGAGGGTTGTTTGAAATATTCCCTGGTAATCCATACAATCCTGTTTTGCTGTGACTTATTGAAGTAAACAAATTATTTTGACTTTCCTAGTAAAAAAGGTGAGCTCTTCCCCTTGATTACTGCATGGCAAAACCTACAACCTTCTGTAGTAACTAAGTGTGAAAGTGAGATATGACTCTAGCATGGAAAAAAGTTTTAATCTGGCACTGTTTAATCTCAATGGAATCTAAGAATTTATACTTTAGTGTATGATTTAATGAGATCCTTTCCCTCTCTTTGTCCTAAGCGTACAATACAGATTCTGCACTGCATTTTTTGCTTCCCACTCCCATCCTTGCACTATCCCAGTAGCTGACCAATTCCTGGCGTATGTCCTAGCTTACATTTCCAGTGTTCCTTAAGTTTGGTGATACCCCTTGCATTTGCATTCAGAACCTGCCATTCAGGTTTTCACCATTCTGTGGGCTGGATCATGCTAAGCAAACAATGGGATCTTGCCCTAAAATGCTGTTATACTTTTTACACTTGTTACTAAATAGGAGAGCTGATTAGGTACCCATTATGGGCTGAAGGAAAGCAGAATAAACCAGTTTACTGGTTGTTTTTATTAAGTTGTCCTTCTGATAGCCACTGACTCTGCATGATTGTCACTCCATTGTCACCCCATTGGGAGTGATCCTGCTGTTCCTATGCCAAAAATTAGTTAGAATAGAGCTACCCATCAGTCTGGGCTCACCTTTCCTACAGACAGTCTGAATGCCCCATTCCTGATGCTTTTTCTAAACCAGCTAGATCCCCACCAAAGCCAGTGACATGGCTGTGTCTGATGATTTCTGGACCACAATCAGTGCAAGCTGAAGCACTAAGGGTCTCTCCATACGGGTATTTAAGATCTTTTCTTCATTGAAATCACACTTCACAGACCACTCCAAAGCCATTCCAGGGACACAGTATTAAGATTCACCCTGGTCTTCTCTGCACAGCCTTGCAAGGAATTAGTCCCACAGCAGGCATTTCTCTAGCTGGGCCTGTCTTCACAGGACGTAGTGGAGTGGGAAACTAGTGTGAAAGGAACTAAAGTTAGGAACAGGGAACTGCAGGTCTGCTGCTGGATTTTCTATGGTCAAGAACTTATGTGGGTGTTGTCCAGGTGCATTAAAGGAAATGGCAGGCAAGAAGGAAGTGTCAGGAGATGACTGAAGACCCAAAAGGGTACGGCTGCTCTGAACTGCCAAGGGGAATAGCTTGTGATAATTTATAGTAGAAGTGGTCAGAGGCTAGAAGCCTAAACTGGGCCTAACAAGCCACATAGACAGACTTACATTTTATCTCACCAGTTCATATTGTGTAGTTACACCTCCCTATAAAAGGAAGCCATGGTAGGGAGGGATGATAGATGAAGATTTTAGAGTTAAGACATTTTTACCTTACAGACTGTTAAATGCACATTATTTTGGCAGTAACAACTTGGACACTTCTGTTTTACACAGCATTATTTCATTTCCTAGAGGAAAATACAAACACATACTTCAGCCAAGTTCTGGTTGAATGTGCCTCCTTGGCAAGCAGGAACTCTGAACATTACAGTTTCTGAGGGACTGTTAACCAAGGAGTGTTGCCTTTTCTATACATGGAGGTTGTGTTAGTATAAATGTGATCAAGGTCCACAGGACATCTCCCATTGCTCTTTTCTGGATAACAAAATTACACATTTCTCCTGTTGAAGGGAGCCATGTCTCCTAACTCAAGTTTTCTTCTTTCACCCAATATGAGAAGCAAGAGACTGAACTGCTCAAGGTGTAGTGAATGACTTGTAGGTCTCAGTAGGATGGCTGCAGGTATTGTTCCTCAAACACAACAATTCAGGCATTGCAAAATGAAAGCACAAAACTGTTTGTTTTGCTGAATGTGACTCATTGTGTATGCTATTTTCTATACAAAGTCAAATGTTCTTAGAGTCTGTACTCATTAACTGGAAAGGGATGGAAATGATTTATTCTCCTCCTTGCCTCAGACCTACAAACATGAGCATGTGAAAGTTTGTGCACCACACATCATAGTCATGCCTGTCAAGCAGAAAACTGTTCCACCTCTGAGCATCACACATTGATTTGCTAAAAAAGAAATCAGTAAAATATGTTCCTAACTTAGGTAATACTAATATCACATTTCTCATTAACAAACTTAGAAACTTTTCCCCTGCCTTCTTGTTTTGTGTCACGTGGGTCTGTAAGGTGAGGACATAGGGTTTCACTGTCCAGCTGAAGAATTTTTCTCAGCATATGGAAATTTCTAGGTAAAGAATGATGATAAACTTGATAGAGGATGCCCATTGAGGATAAGGGTATTAAGACTTTACTGTCCCAGAAAGTGCTGTCATATATTTAAGTGTATTATGTTAGATACCTACATATAGCACAACAACTCTATTTGCTCCCATAAAACTTCTGTGCTTGTACACTTTCAAGCAAGGAACTTAGTGCTCTTCGAGAAAGTGCTGCCCAAAAGCTTTTGAAAACTAACAGCAAAGTGGTTGCTTAGTTTGACACACAATACCAGAGGTTAGGACTGAAGTAACACCACCATCACTAACTGTTAGTGACACATATTATATACGAAACAACATAAGTTTCTGTATATGTAGCAGACAGTTGTCTCCAGAGTCCCCCGGTATACCTGATTTGCACAGATCTTCCTGGATAGGATCTGCCTTCCTGGTACAATAGTGCAGTACAGAGACCAGCCAGAAACATTAAAGGTATGCCTGCTCCCAAATGGTATGAAGTTCTTACATTTGTATGGAGCTATTAAATTTGTACTATAATAAGCAACTTTAATATTGTGTTAATGATATTTAAATCTTCAGCCTCTGTTACCTCTAAGAGTATTTTATCCAATAACCTCTAGACACTGACATTTCTTATGTACATTATATGTATGTATTTTATACATATACACATACATACAAAGATATAAGAACACATAAAGGTTTCCTAAAAATACAGGAATAAAGCTTAAAAATAGCTGTGTAGTTTCTCAGACAGTAAACTTGTTTCTTAAGATTGCATACAGCTAAAATAGTACAACGCCACTGGATCTGAGCAACAATTTTCTGGAAGGAATGGCTTTTCCTCCTTCCCTTCATCTGACAGCCAGTGAAGTAAGCAACTCCCCTTAGCACTCAGACTGTGATGAGCTGTTCATCACAGTCTCACAGAAACTCGGTCTGTGCTGTGACACACTTGCTGCAGTCTGTGACTAACCTCTCTGACACACTGTACAAGATGTGCAGTTCTTCTCTGACCATATCTATAAAAAATAAACAGAATTAGTCCTGGAAAATGAGTAGCCAAGGCTTCCAGTCAGCTCCTTTCTGGCTAGAATATTAAACAGTAAATGTGTCATTAGAGTAAGACTGTTCCAGAGACATTCAGGAGTAATTTATTTTCACATTATTGCTGCTATATCATAGAATCATAGAATGGTTTGGGTTGGAAGGGACCTTAAAGATCACCTAGTTCCAACCACCCTGCCATGGGCAGGGACACCTTCCACTAGACCACGTTGCTCAAAGCCCCATCCAACCTGGCCTTGAACACTTCCAGGGATGGGGCATCCACAGCCTCTGTGGGCAACCTGTTCCAGTGTCTCACCACCCTCACGGTAAAGAATTTCTTTCTAATATCTAATCTAAATCTACCCTCTTTCAGTTTAAAACTGTTACCCCTCATCCTATCACTACACTGCCTGATAAAGAGTCTCTCCCCATCTTTCTTCTAGACCCCCTTTAAGTACTGGAAGTCTTCAATAAGGTCTCCCCAAAGCCTTCTTTTCTCCAGGCTAAACAACCTCAACTGTCTCAGTGTATCCTCATAGGAGAGGTGCTCCAGCCCCCTGATCATCTTCGTGGCCTGTCTCTGGACCTGCTCGAGCAGGTCCATCTTTCTTACACTGGAAGCCCCAGAGCTGAGTATTCCAGGTGGGGTCTCACCAGACCAGAGTAGAGGGGGAGAATCGTGTCCATTGATCTGCTAGCCACACTTCTTTTGATGCAGCCCAGGATGCAATTGGCTTTCTGGACTGTGAGCACACTTTGCTGGCAGTTTTTCATCCACCAATACCCCCGAGCCTTTCTCACAGGGCTGCTCTCAATCCATTCATCAACCAGCCTGCATTTGTGCTTGGGATTGCCACAACCTACTTTCAGGACTTTACATTTGGCCTTGTTTTCACACAGGCCCACCTCTCAAGCCTGTCAAGGTCCCTCTAGGATGGCATCCCTTCCCTCCAGCATGTCAACGGCATCACACAGCTTGGTGTCATTGGCAAACTTGCTGAGGGTGAACTCAATCCCATTGTCCATGTCCCCAACAAAGATGTCAAAAAGTGCTGGTCTCAATACCAGCCCCTGAGGAACACCACTCATCACTGCTCTCCACTTGGACACTGAGCCGTTGACTGCAACTATTTGATTGCAACCATCCAACCAATTCCTTATCCAACAAGTGGTCCACCTGTCAAATCCATGTCTCTTCAATTTAGAGACAAAGATGTTGTACAGGGCAGTGTCACATGCTTTGCACAAGTCCATGTAGATGATGTCCATTGCTCTTCTCTTATCCTATCTCTATCTCTTATCTTATCTTACAATGCTGTAACCTCATCACAGAAGGCTACCAAATTTGTCAGGCATAATTTGCCCTTCGTGAAGCCATGTTGGCTATCACCAATCACCTCCTTATTTTCCATGTGCCCTAGCATAGCTTCCAGGAGGATCTGCTCCATGATCTTGCCGGGGACACCAGCCTGTAGTTCCCAGGTCTTTCTTTTTTCCCTTTTTAAAAATGGGGGTTATGTTTCCCCTTTCCCAGTCAGTAGGAACTACCCCAGACTGCCATAACTTCTCAAATGTAACAGATAATGGCTTAGCCACTTCATCCATCAGTTCCCTCAGGACCCACCTCTCATCAAGTCCCATGGACTTGTACACTTTCAGGTTCCTTAGATGGTCTTGAACCTGAGCTTCTCCCATGGTGGTCGGTTCTTCATTCTCCCAGTCCCTGACTTCACCTTCTGTGACTTGGGTGGTGTGGCTGGAGCACTTGCCAGTGAAGACTAAGGCAAAAAAGTTATTGAGCACTTCAGCCTTCTCCATATCCCAAGTAACCAGGTCTCCCATTTCCTTCAGGAGAGGGCCTGCATTTTCCCTAGTCTTCCTTTAATCACCGATGTACCTATAGAAGCATTTCTTGTTGCCCTTGGTCTCCCTGGCCAGATTTAATTTTGTCAGGGCTTTAGCTTTCCTAACCTGATCCCTGGCTGCTCAAACAATTTCTCTGTATTCCTCCCAGGCTACCTGTCCTTGCTTCCACCCTCTGTAGGCTTCCTTTTTGTGTTTGAGTTTGTCCAGGAGCTCCTTGTTCATCCATGCCAGCCTCCTGGTGGTTTTGCCTGATTTCTTCTTTGTTGGGATGCATGACTGCTGAGCTTAGCGGAGGTGACCCTTGAATATTAACCAGCATTCTTGGGCCTCTCTTTCCTCCAGGGCCTTATCCCATGGTACTCTACCAAGCAGATCCCTGAAGAGGCCAAAGTCTGCTCTCCTGAAGTCCAGGGTAGTGAGCTTGCTGTGAGACCTCCTTACTGCCCTAAGGATCTTCAAGTCCACCATTTCATGGTCACTGCAGCCAAGGCTGCCCTTGGGCTTCACATTCCCCACCAGCCCCTTCTAGTTGGTGAGAATAAGGTCCAGCATAGCACCTCTCCTCATTGGCTCCTCTATCACTTGGAGAAGGAACCTCCTGGATTGCTTATGCCCCACTGTGTTGTCCCTCCAACATATACTGGGGTGGCTGAAGTCCCTCATGAGGACCAGGGCTTGTGAACATGAGGATGTTCCTATCTGTCTATAGTGGGCCTCATCCATTTTGTCTTCCTGGTCGGGTGGCCTGTAGCAGACCCCCACTATAATGTCACCTGTCCCTGCCCTCCCTTTAATCTTGACCCATAGGCTCAGCTCCTCATCCATCCCCAGGCAGACTCCACGCACTCCAGCTGGTCTTTGACATAAAGGGTGACAACCCTTCCTTGCCTTCCCTGCCTGTCCTTCCTAAAGAGCCTGTATCCTTCCATTCCAACGCTCCAGTCATAGGAGCCATCCTACCACATCTCTGTGATGCTGATAAGATCATAGCCCTACAGGTGTGCACTCATCTAACTCCTCTTGTTTATTCCCCATGCTACATGCATTTGCACAGAGGCTTTTAAGTTGGGCCCCCAATGAAGCTGACTTACTGGCTGGAATTCCTTTGTGCTGCTCTTCAGGTGCTCTCCTGCTGACCTGTGATCCCTCTCCAGGCTCTGGGCATCTCTTGCTGGCGCTGGCATCAAACTGGTAGGAGTGGGATGGATTGAGGTTCTCCTCCCCTGACAACTTTAGTTTGAAGCCCTCTTCACCACCTTGGCAAGCCTATGGCCAAAGATGCTCTTCCCCTTCTCTGACAGACAGACCCCGTCAGCCCCCAGTGGACCAGGTTTCTCGAAGTGAGTCCCATGGTCTAAGTAGCCAAACCGCTGGCTGTGGCACCAGTCCCATAACTATTTGTTGGTTTGCGGGATTCATCTGGCCCTTTCAAACCCCTTCCTTTTGAGAAGGAGGATTGAGGAGAAAACTACCTGCCCTCCAGAGTCCCTTACAGCGGCTCCCAGGGCTCTGTAATCCTTCTTAATACTCCTCAGACCACTTCTGGCTGTATCACTGGTGCCCACGTGAGACGACAGCAGCGGATAATAGTCAGTGGGCTGTACAAGGCTTGGTAGTCTCTTGGTGACATGCCTGACACAACCCCTGGTAAGCAGCACATCTCTCTAGACAGCGCGTCAGGTTGGCAGATGGGTGCCTCCGTACCTCTCAGAAGAGTTGCCTACTACTGTCACCCATTGCCTTTTCTTAGTTGCACTGGTTGTTACACGGGGAGCAGATCATGCTGCCTTACTCAGCTCCAGCTTCTCTGCTGATGTGACCGGTCTTTCCTCTTCAGTCTGCAGAGCGGTGAACCGGTTTTGCAAGGGCACCTCAGGCTTCGGGGGAAATCCCTTCCTCCTGCAGGTCCTCGCCATTGCAAGCACCCATTCTTCTGCATTATTGGCCCCCTCCCCTCTGTGTGTGCCAGTGGGGGAGTTTTTGGCTGTTTGGCTGTGGGTCCATTGCAGACCATGCTTGGAACCAGCTATCTAACTCTTTCTCAGCCTCCCTGATTTTACACAGCCTTCTCACTGCCTCCTGCAGCTCAGCCACCCGCTGCAGGAGGTCCTCTACCTGGGCTAAGCTTTCACAGACAGGTCTGCCACTTGTCCCTGCCCCTGCCCCAGGAGAAATGTCTAGGCACCTCCTGCAGTCTGAGGTCTACACTGCAGCCTCTCCCTTCAGCAGCTCTGTCTGGGTGGAGGCATTGGCCACCACTGGGGGAGATAGTGCAGACTCCCCAGCTGGAGCTGCTGCCTTTGCTCCCAGAAGAGTGCCCACCATTCTGTCTTGAGGGTCAGGCAGGATGAATGCCCTTGACCTGTGCAGATGGTCACAGAATAGTGCCCAGTTGTTGTCTTAAGTGTACTTCAAGCCTCTGCACTTGGCCAGTGGCACATCCCTTCTTCGAAGAGGTGCCCTTCCTGCACGCCCTTCCACGTAAACTGCTGCACAAACTGCATATGCATGTGTGCCTATGCACAATGATTAGATTCTTTATGAAAATAAATCCCTCTATAGGTAGACTTCATTTTCCCACAGTACTTGAATTTTTCATCTTACTGCAATTGAAGAAGTTGTATTTTCACAGGCTTTTATCGCTGTTTTCCTGTCTGCATCTGTGTATGGAACCTCTTGATCTAGTTAGTAGTTTATTTCATCACTAAACTTATTGTGTAGAATGGTATATAAACAGTTGACAATAAAATGAATACCTACACATCATGTAAAGAAGAATACAATTTTTTTTCTATTTAACTGCAAATTATATCTGCTTTAAAGCAAAGTCACATATTTCTTTAGCTGAATTATAAATCAAGGTGGGTTTTCCCCAGATAGTATGGTAGATTCCTATTAAGAAAATTTTAAAGACTTACAGACTTAGGATTCCTGATATCTCATTTTTGCATTCCATCTTAGAGAAACAGATGACTAGATAACAAAACTTAATAGTTTCCTTCATGAAAGGAATGAGAGATAAAGGACAACCTAAAAAAAAAGCCCCCACCAAATGCCACAAACGATTCATTTCAGTATGTTTGAGCCCAAAGACTATAGGCATGACATTTTTTGTGGGTGGAAGCATATTTTGTCAGCATTTATTTTGTGAATGAAGTTCTTAAAAATATAAACTATACATAAGCCACTGAAAATAAGTCATGGAATGAGGTTAAATTCTGCACAGCAAAGCTGGACAGTAAGGGGACTATGGAAAATCTGCAAGTACTCCTAGCTATTATGTCAAAATGTCATCTTAGTTTTTTGTAAAAGCTTCTGAAAAGTATTATACTTGTCAACTCTGTCTTCTTATTTTAGTGTTACATTTATCTACTTCCCAACAGAAATTTAAAGAAGCTTGTACTTGTTGTCCTTTTTCGTTTTATAAAATGACTACCATTGGCAAGCAGCTTTTATGGATAAGACTCAGGGATTTTATGATTATACTGTTCAAGCCAGTGAGACTTCCATACCAAGCAAAGGATTCCAGTACAAGGATGTGGTCTACAGTGGTTGGGGTGGTGAGGAGAGGGGAGATTTCTCTTACTAGACATATACACATGTGGTACTGTTATGCCAGGGATGCATGGCAGTATAGTTATATGCTGTGTGTACAGTCTGGTTACATGCCTGCTGGGGCAGAGATAGCAGCCTGCACAACACGTGAAGAATAAAGTTGTGTTGGAACCTTTGCTGTGGCCTACATGAGTGCTAATGAAATACGGGTAAGAGGAGATACTCTCTAGTTTAAGCTGTAATAGACTAATGAACTTAATGGGAGGATAGTTTGAAATGCTCAGAATATAACACCTACAACCAGAGAGGCATTGACAAATAGTTGAGGAAACAGTGCATGGAAGAGGGGCTTATACTGATTATGAATTGCAGGTATAGCTAGACACATTAGAGAAGGAATAGCATTTCTTATGAGCTCCATCTAAACCAAAATGGAAGCAGGCTTGTGACACTGAAAAATTGATAGTGGAGTTATTTCAATTGAGGACCGTGAGAAGATAAAAAAGAAAAGAAGAGCATTCAGTTTGGGATGACATATTCTGTAGGGATGAAGATATAAAAGTTAATATTCAAAAAATATAGGGCAGATCTTAAAAAAAAAAAGTTAGTTGGAAAGCAGTCAAGTGTAGTTTCTACAAGTCAAGTCTTGTTCTACCACACACCAAAGAATATGGAACAAACCCAAGACTAAATATAAAAGTTCTGTGACAATATTAGGAATCTAGGAAGACTGGTAAACAATAATGTTTGGTTTTAAATGGGCTACTGATGCAATAAACATTTAGGGAAGATGAAAGAAAAAAAATCAGATTAAATGGGATTGAGAGAGTACATTAGCCAAGGAATGACACTTCTTGTCTCAATTCCTGACATATTCTGGCTAAGAAAAGTTTAGATCCAAATAAGACAAACAGCTAAAAGCATCAGCAAGAACCACAGAATATATAAAGAAAAACACCATCATTTTTAAATGGAAGAGTAGCAATGGTCTACTGAGTAGTAATGGTATACTGGAAATATTGGCCATCATGGTGACTAACATGCTGAAAGAGAGCAGAAAACATAATAAGATGGGAAACTTCAGTCTTCATGAATGAGTCACTTTTATAGCAAGAAAAATATCATGTGTTTAGACAGTAGAAATGATGACTTCTTGGAACCCCATCTAGTCAGAAATGTAAAGGAGATAAATTTGCTTAAGCCCTGATCAGTGAACAAGATCTGGTCCAGGATGTAATTATAAAAAAGGCACTCAGTTACAGTGGCCAGGAGTTAAATCTGTGAAAAGAAAAAGCAGTAGCAGAGAAAGGAAATAAATTATTTATGTTAGTTTCACTATGGAAGAGCACTGGGTGAGCTCTGTGTCTGAACCACTGTTTATGAGGGAATCTCTGAGACATATAATTTAAACCATTTTTTAAATCATTTATGATTACCTAATCATGAAATGTGTAGTTATCACTAGCAGGACCAAAGAACCACTTAGCATCCATATAGTTACTCAGAAGGCATTTTAATGTGATGGCACTAAGCTGTTAACTGATGGCTAAACTGTTTTACACTACAGGAATGGAAAGTGGCAAATGTGAAAGGAATTTTTTAAAATAGCTTCAGGGAAGGCTTAAAATTGTAGAAAACTACTTGCCTGGTCAAGTGCTAGACTCTGTAATATATAGAATTAGCAGACGCAGGGCTAAATTCAATGTAATGTGAGGAATCAGCAAAACTACTGAAGTTCTTTAAAGGTGCTGTTGGATATGCTGATAATGTTGATATGGTTGACATGGTGTATTCCAGTCTCCAGAACAATTTTGAATGGGAATCTGATTAAACGTTCAGAAAGAAATTAGCCATAAAGGGACAATAAGAAAGCCGTCCTATTGAATACTAACTGAATTGCAAGACAAAAAGTGAAACACTAATAGTGGAAACTCATAAGATCCTGTGCTGGCAGAAAGCAAGTTTAGTGCTTCTAGGCACAGTATCTGTAATCTTTGAACTAGATGAACGTTTTCAAAACTGTAAACAGTGTAGTATACAAAGAACTCTGAAACATTTTTTCTGTAGTGCAGACATGAAGGTATTTCCTTTGGATTTTGTACAGTGCCTGCCTTTTCACTGGTGTCTGATTATGGTTATTGGGGAAAAAAATGTCTGCCTTCACCGTTAGCTGCAAAAGCAGTAATAATGATGAACGGGTTAATGTTTTGCAGAGATGAAACCAAGCATGTGTGGTCACTGGATAAAGGAAAGCAGGGTGACATTTCTGCTGCTCCACTGTAAACATAGCTTCTTCCTTGCCTGTCTGAATGAAAGCTATGAAAGAGAGAATTTAACCATGGTGTATGAGATATTTACAGTACAGCTGTTTTCCTTTGCAGAGAAATAAGCAAATAATACAGTCTAACACTTAAACTCTGTCACTCCAGGAAATGATAGAAAAACTATTGCCCTCAGCTTAGTAGAAACGGTCTTCGTTTGAGACTGGTTTTAATTTGCTTTCTTGTATATTTTGTTTCTTCTATATGATATGCATGAACTTTTTCTGTCATGGCTCATATGTTAGATGGGATAAGTATCTAACACCTCAGCACAGAACTTCTGTGTGCATGGCCTGATCTGTCTGTAGACAATAGGGCTCAGAAAAGAACAGGGGAAATAGTGGGTTCTTCTGTTCCAAACTGCTTTGCAAATCCCTGTTGCACAAGTTCCTTTATCCTGGGCAGCTGACCTTCCTTCTAGATAAATCAGTTTTCTAGCCTAAAAAGCAACAGCCTTCAGTGCTTCAGAAACTGCTAATATACCTGATCTAATTTTCATGTGTGTTGTAGTAGGGGGATGTTCTTATTTATACTTTTAAGGAAGGTAACATTTATCTTTTTCTATTTGTTCTTAAAAAAAAAAGAAAAAAAAAGTATTTTGTAAGCTATGGTTGTGACCTTTGCAATACAACATTTACCCATGAGAAAAGAGATCCTGTTGTGCTTCATTTTTGTGACATCTTATCAATATAAGATCATCTTTCACGGGGGAAAATTCTTGCAAGATCTGTTGAATAGGCCCAAGAACAGCAAAGACACCAATAAATTGTCTAACAGGTGCCAGCCAAAATTGGCTTGAAGCTCTTTTTTTCAAGAAATCTACCAAGAAAAAGTCTTTTTTACTTTTGGTGGGATTCATTTCTCCTACCACTAGGTGTCTTCATATGAGACAAGTATTAAGATCCCATTATTTTTTGTGGGGATTTAGTCTAAACAGTCAGTGCAGTATAACATATCATTCTTCTCACCCTCTAGCAAACATCTATATATGGTCAAATGCATCACCTTCTGGGCTCTATTGACAGTAAAGGGACCATAAACACCTAATGAGGTGTAGGTACCCCAAAGTTATGAGAGATCAATCTCATCCTGGGAGTAATTTACTTTATTTTTTAATCACAAAATTCATGTTGAAGGGATGAAAAAAGTGTGATCTTCCTGTACTTGCACCTTAATTTAAATGCCAATATGAGAAGCTGCAAAGTGAAATAAGGTGAACTGGGGTGTTTAGCAATGGAAGAAACATTGATAGAATCAATCCTGTATAAAATATCCAAATGCACATTTGTCAGGGTGTTCTGCCATGTTCAGGACCAACTGATGCACTAGTATAGTATGCAAGGACAGAAATAGGATCTTGTGGGGTATGTGAATACATTTTCAAAATGTTTTGAGAAATACAAGGTAAGTTGCAGACTCCTAAGTAATCTGGATACCATCTTTTCTATTTGAAAATTGGCAAGTGTCATAAAATTTTGTAAATTCTATGGGGCATCTACCTTTGATACTCAACACTGTTGTAAACCTGGTTCATAGCTGCTAATTAGATTCATCCATCTGGCAGTATTTGTAAAAAAATTTTAAATATTCCCAATCATTAGATGTAAACAGAATAGTATTATTAAGCTGCAAGTTTACTGTCAATAGAAGTGTATTAAATACTCTCTCTGTGTGGAACAGATTAAATCAAAACCAGCTCTAAAAAATATTATTAATAATAAAAACTAGCTGGCTACACGTAGCAGTTGTATTAATAAGTAATCACAGCTGAACAAGTAGTAAAACCCATAAAGCACAGTTCCTAAAACAACTTCCACAGTGGATATAATGTGCCAAACCCAACATTTTATCAATAACTTTATAATGGAAAACTGGTTAATAAAATGATAAAGTTAAAAAATGAAGACTAGACTATCTTCCCATTAACTATTTACTTTTCCTTAATGGTGTCAAAGAAAGCACCCTTTCTCTAAGCAAAGGTGGAAACAGAAAAGGTATTGTGGCTTAAATGACTAAGTATTAAATTATTCAAGACACATAAACTGTCTTTGAAAGTGGAAGTTCAGCTAACATCAAACCAGCAGATTAACAGAGAAAGAAAATAATAGGATAGTATCCTTCAAAGATAACTTCTTCCAAGTAGCAATTTGCCTGTGGGAACAAGATCTGTGAATGTCAGGAAGACCACTAGTTTGGAAAGATTTAGGCCAATATTAAACATTAATATGGAAATGAAACCCAAGCATATTTACGCTAAGGAGAAGAGAATAAGATTTGGGGCAGGCCCTAAGCCATCTACTGGTGAAGGTTCACCTACTATATTACAAACAAAGAGTCTGTAGTTATTTCCTAAAGACTGCAAACCCTTCCCCTGAAATTTAGGTTGTACTTTATGGACTTTATTATATTGGATTACATAGTGTTGTGCTGCTTGGGTATGACAATTTCTGTGATTCTACCTTTAAGCATCTCTGTTAAGACACGAAGATGAATGCTTAGCTCAAATCCATGGATTTAGATCCTGGCTGTCACCATATCTGGATTGCACCACTCAGAGCTTCATTGTGTTTCAAGACACTAACTCAGAAAGTTGCGAGAAAAAGTCTGGCACTATGCAGGTTTAGAACTGTGAATGATGAATGACAAAACTCTATGCTCTTTTGCATGGCAAAAACTATAATGTAGAATCTCCCCCCAAATGGAGAATGTCTCAATTGCAGTTTTTCATGTGCTCTCATAACATTCTGATTACTTGGATGTGGTTTATTCAAACTATTGATGGAAACGTCTTTTCTCTTGGAACAGTATTTGTGCTGGAATTTTTATAACTGGAAGACGATCAACAAAGAAGCCTTATTTGCCACCCTTAGTTTATTCTGATGTAAAATGTATTGGCTACAGATATTTTGAGATATTGTATCCTTTTATAACCAGATACACAAGCACAGATTAAATACATAACAAGAATGTGATAGTTTGACTGTGAAACCCTGCAAAAAAGGATGTTCAAGTTCTGCATACAAATCCCATATTTGTGAATGCAAATGGACCTTTAAGAATACAAAATAGTTAGGCATATGCAGGAGAGCGTATGTGCACATTAAATCATGGTCTGGCACTCACAGTTATGAGACCTGCTTAGAAAAACGAGCATATAGCTTTCCTCATAACGCATCTTTAGCTGCTTGTCTAGTGTACATGTATCATCTGCCTGTGCCTTGGAAATTTGAATCTCTGTCTATCCCCTCTTCTGTCCACTGCAAAGCTAAACCAAACAGTCCCCTCCTAACTCCGCACACCTCTCACAGAGAAGCAAAGTGTTCTCCTCCTGACAGCTTTATGCGTTACCTAGCTTAACTCTTGTCCATTGCAATTGGCCCAAACTATAGGCCAAAGTGACATAGATATTTGCTTTTCTGCTTATTAAATATCAACATAGCTTTCTTAATCAGTGCAGGCAGGATTGAATATTTGCATTGCAGCAGTTAGGGGAGGAACTGAGAAATCTCTCTCTGACATGTGTACATCTAAGAAACAGAGACACTATTTTCATAGAAGACTGTGCCCCAGTGATGGGGAGTTGCTGTCAATGGTGTCAGGACCTGAGGGTCAGTTTCTGCGCTGCTTGAGACACATGCACTCTCCCTGGGGAAGGGAAGATATTTTCTTTGTGTTTAGATAGTTTTGCTCCACGCAGCAGTAGAGCCCCGAGAACGTGCATGGTCAATAGTAATGCACTCTGCTACCTGTCTCCCTCCTTGTCTTGCCCTACAGTAGGATTTCAGCCTGTGACATGGCCCTGTGGCCCCAGGATGAGGGAAAGTATGCTGACTTTGCAGCACTGGGAATTGCGGGCACATGGCAGCATGAAAATTGCAAGTGCTTTGGCACTAGGTGCCAGGGAAAACACTGCCAGCCCACGAGGGACACGACAGGCCCACAGTCACTGGCCAGACCGTGGGACTGTGCATGGAATTAGACTAAGTACCTTAAACTGATACACTTACTGATAGTTTTTCGAAAGAGGACAACTCCTTAATACTGCTAGAAGCGTGGGGCAGCATAGGAGACACCACATACCAGGATCACTCCACAAAATGAAGGGAGAGTATTTAAGACAAGAAATAATGGAGCTTAAATGGCAGAAAAAGTGAACTGCAGGGGAAATCCCACCCCAACCTTTCTAACTACAAGGATGGTCAAGCTCAGAAATGGCTTACCTAGAATAGTTAAGTATTGTTCAGACAAAAGAAATGTTATAGGTAAAGTTGATCTGCACAGGGGCTTGAAGTAGGCTATGTAATCTTCTTTCTAGTTTGGTAAGGCTGTTTGACCCACCATGAGTGTCCTCAGTGGGAGGCCTATCCCATCATGTGTAACACTGAAAGAAAGCAAACTCTCTTATAAAGCTCCTACTACAGTATTTGAATTCAGGACTGTTGTCATAGCCTTCCTTGCTATCCAGAAAATTAGAGGCTGCTTGGGGAGTGGGGAAGAAGAATGTCTCATGGTCCTTTGAAATAGCCAATGAGTATTTTTTGCCTGGTTTCACAGAAAATCTGCCTGTTAAGTGTGATTGCAGCCAAAGATAATTTGCTCTGGTAATGTCAGACTTGGTTTGGCCACTAAACCTGTATATAAACCTGCTGTAAATACTAACTCATTTTGTCTATTCATGCCCTTAATTATCAACTTGTGAAAATTTGTGGATAGAAGAAAAAAACTAGTGCTGTTTATCCACAGGGATCTTGGCTTCTTTAAAGATGACAGGATGTAGGACGTCTTCTCAGCATTTGGTAAGAGAGAGCAGACACAGAAAAGCAAAAGGAGAACTGAGGAAAAGAAGTCATGGATATTCATTTCTTACCTTATAGATAACGCAGACTGCAATTATGTCTGGGTCAAAAGCATAATGGTATTTGGACTCACTTTTAAAAAGTCTCCATGCTTTGTAAGTCCTCATTGTTGCTGAAGAAGAAAAGGTCTTTATGCCACAACAATAGTAAAGAGCCATTCCATACAACCATGTGTACTCTGTGCCACATAAGTCTTTCTGAGATTTATTAGAATTAAAGATTACTGATATATATTCATGCTACAAAAACAGTGCCACCTGTTCACTCTTCAGATAACTTACCAGCTAGAAACATTCCTGTTTTTTCCATGTCATTTCCAATATTACTTCAGCTTCTATGCAAAGCAGTTATTTTTCACCACTGGCATGGAGTCAGAGAAGTCTGAGAGGGCACAATTTAGGAATTTATTTGCTTTACAATGGAGATACAAGAGCCATATAGCAGACTGTATGATGCAGTACAAAAAGGCATGTAGGTAGATGGAATTAATGTATACTAAAAGCATTTTCCTCAGGTGTTATGTTTATAATGTTTCTCCACTGATAACAATGGTATTAAACCAATAATGAGTTTTGTGCATCCTGTTAAATACCTTCTTTTGATTATATCTGTATTCCAAAATTCCAGGTATGCAGGGCCACATCACATAAATGACTCCTCAGCCTGTGTTTGGTACAAAAAAAAAGAAAGGACCTCAGTATTGTGAAATTCAGCTTCGTAACATCCTAGTGTAAGGCACCTGGGTATACGCAATGACCTAGGCTGTGAACCCCATGTTCAGAATTACTCATGTCATGTAAATCCAGTGATCATTAAATGTTTAACCAATTCCGTCATCAGGGATTAGACTGTTTCCTGCCTAAATTCTTTCCAACTGCTTGCTGTCTTCTCTTACAGTAGTCAGATTTTAATTCTTTCATGCTGCATTGCCATTTTTTTGTCTTTATAAATGGATGCAGAGTTATTAGTTCAGACTTTTTTTCAATGTTTTACATCAATCTGCATATTACATATATTTTGCTTTGATATATCATTTAAGCATAGGAACAGCTATGGCTTCATCTCTGAGCATAGGCTACATTGTTTTTTTTCTAAACAAAACCTTTGCATCACAGATCTAGCAAGGTTTCCCCTGCCTGGATAAACTCCAAAGATCTGTGTTAGATCTGACATACACAAAGCAGCTGCATCTAAGCAGGCTCTAGACATCACTCCTATTTTAGCACTCACAGACAATTTCAAGAAGCAGATCCTGCCAAGCCTCCCTTCCTGTAGCCTAGCCTTGATGGTAACACTGATCCTACCTCTCACTGATCATTATGGTGTATATGTGCAGTCTGAGTATATATCCCAGCCTGATACAATCCGAGCTTTGATGCTGAGGGTGAATACTTCTGGTGTTTTCACAGGGGTTAATGAAGACTCCATTGTTCTTTGCACATAAAGCCTAAGGGCAGACAGTCATTAGAAATAAAAATGGACATGTCTGCTGTAGCCAGGTAGGCATGGCTACCCTATGTGATCAGATTCCTGAAACTGAAGTTCTTGAGCTGTGAAAATGGTCACCAGCTAAATCAGCACCTCCCCTTTCATAGCCTTCAGTTTTCTCTCTCTTTAGAGTCATGGCAGACTGCTCCTGCTTTTTGAAGAGGACTATTCCTAGCTTATGAGCACATACATAGTACAGAGACCTGAAAAGTTGGCTTTCCCTGAGAAGCACCCATCTCACATTTTCTAAGATCGCTCCATTGAAATGGAGAGCGCTAAAAATTCAATGTCCTTCTACTATTGACTCTGTGACAGCTGTCAGAATTAAAGACAGAGATAAAATCAAGAACGTAAAAATAGGCCCTATAATGATGACAGAATTTGCTTATTTGGTGTAGTATCAGAGCGTAGTTTCCTTATTCACTTCATAGTTCACTTATTCATTTACTAAGCATAGTTTGCTTATTCGTGTTGCATTAGATAGACGTCCTGCTTTGTGCATAGTCATTTCCAAAGTTGTCACACCATGATGTTCTTACTTGGAAGTTTCCAAGTAGTATAATGAAAATAGACACATTATTGCCACTTAAATTAAAAGGTATGTCAGCAACTCTTTGACTGCTTTAAAAAAAATATGACTACTTTAATTTGGATACCAAATAATGGCATTTTGCCACGTAGTGGTGTGGTGATCAATGCTGAGCCACTCAGCATTGCACTCAGTGAATTTATGCACAAAAATCTGTAATTACCTTTTGTTAAAGGATAGAGCAGAAACAAAGACTGAAGGTAGGGGAAAAAATAGAAAGAAAATTCATCTTAATTTACTACAGGCTACAGGCAAGCCTTTAAAATGCAGTATGTGTGGGTGAGATGCTGAGTTTGCCAATAAAATCAAAACACTCATAACTTGTAGAGGAGGCCAATGAGACAAGAAGTAGAGAGAAGCCGCAGAAGGAGGAAGCAGGCTGACACGACAGTGGAGCAGGGGACGCTAATGACAAAGGGTGGCTGCCTGAAGAGGACACAGCGTGTCCTTAAGTTTGAGGGTGTTCTCAAGGTCAAAAAGATTTTGGACAGGAAGCCAGTGGACAGAGCTGATGAGGGGAGTTAACATTCAAACATGCAGACAATGGAGATGAAATCAAAACCAGTGATTTATGTGGGCTGACAAAGGTAATGACTGCATTTTGGAGAATCGTTTACTAATCAAGGCAGCATGCGTAAGGGCCTGAATGAGATGTTTGGCCATAAGGATGGAGATTATAAAGATTGTTGTGTGGAGACCTTGAGGACAAAGAAGTAGCAGGTTTTTGGAAATGGATTTGTCATTAGCAACACTAATGAGAATGGTATCACTGTGGAAACACAGAAAACCAGATTGGAAGGCATCCAAAACAGATGAAAGGGAGAAAATTGTTGTATTTTGCAGCATAATTAAGGATTCTAGAACAAACAGGAAGGAGAAAAATGGAGAAAAGATAGAAATGGGCAAGAAAAATCAGGGCTGATTTTTGAGGAACGTAGAACCTGGAAATGAGAGTTTGAAAGACATATGAGGGAATTTGAGTATGACAGTAGAAGTAAGAGGAAGAGAGAGGATAGATCACCTGGGAGACAGGTCAATGCTGAGCAACAAGGTAAGAAGAGAAGTACAAAAGAGAGAAACAGTTTGGTAGACCTCAGAAAGACTCATCATCAGGAGTGTGAGCTTGCCGTAGAAACAGCCATTCCACAGTATCTGTATTCAGAATAACATTTCTTATTCTTTTTGGCTGTAACTATATCTGTAAATTAAAGTATGTCTAAAACCAATCTCCAGCCCTGGCCATGTGCCTCAGAGAGCCCATGTCCACATTATTAAATCCTCTTGCCTGCCAGAGAAGAACAGTTCTTAGCAAACTGTCTGTAGCTCCTCCTAATTCCTAAATTGTGGCTAGGGAATTGTTTGGGAAAATTCTACTACGCTCAGATCAAGTGTGTGTCAGGGACACTCTAGTAGTTTGACAGTTTGAATAACAGACTTCCAAAACTTTTAAAGTTTTGTGAAGATACTTGTATAAATATACAAATCTATTCTAGGCAGTCTAAGAGTTTCTTACTGAAGATGTATATACATGTCTGATTGGGTAAGCTATATAGTAACAGAGTGAGAAGGGTAGGCTCAAGTTGCCGAGAAGGCGTGGCGGGATTCTGCATTGGTGCTGACCTGCTGGGTATTTTAATCTTTACTATCTCAGATTAGAAGGATATGGGGTTAAACATATCTTTCCTTTGGTGCATATTTTCATCAGATGGATTCTGAGTGTCTCACTAAATTATTAAGATCACAGTCATTATGGGGTCTGAGGCTGTAATTTAATGTGAAATTAATCTACCAGTTAACGAATATTTCACATTCACACACTCTGGGGAAAAAAGGAGCCTGTCATCACAGTGGGCTGTAGCGGCTGTGAGTAACCAGCTGCCTCATTCCAGCTACCAAGAAGACCACCACAGATCAATAGCTACTGTCCAGCAACTTTCTTTTGTAAAAAATCAGCACATATAAAAGGATAAACTGGAAAGAAATTGAATGAACTTTATTTCAAATGAAATCCATTACCCAACTATGATAGACTAGAAATACATTTAGCGGGAAGCCAGACTTGAAATACTTCTGAGCAGAGAAGAGCTGCTGTGCTGTCGCAACTAACAGAGCATGTTGCCTCCTGAGAGCACATGAGCAGCACCAGCTTCTGCAGAGAAAGCTCCAAGAGACTGTGTAGAGAGGCAAAGCAATTCCACAATGGCTGGGAAAACAGCTTTTTATTCCACACAACCTGAAGACTCTCTGCTGACCAGAAGAACCAGGTATTTTATCTCCAGCAACCTTCTTCTCAGTCCTTCTCCTTCTCTTTTCTTCAGCTCAGGGTGTTCTTTTTACATCTCCAAATGTCTTTGTGAGGATTCACCTCTGAGCTGTAACCCGATAATCACAGTCTCAGTGTTGTCATCATTGTTTCTGCTGCAACTAGCTAGGTTGTATAACAAAAATATTTAGTCTGTATTCTGCTAATAAAAGTATCCAATTACTGTGTTCGCTGTTGCAGAGGCATTGCAGTTACTTGAGAGAATTCAGGGAAGGGCTCTGCTTTTTTAAAAATATTAATGAATCCCAAAAGGTACAATTTTACCAGAAATATTCTTTGTAAATAGGAAAACTAAACAGAAAGTGTTATTTCATATTCATTACATCCTTTAGGAAAACAGTCATCCAATGCAGCAGTATAAGAAATAGATAAGCAGAATGCTTGATGCAGACAAAAACTTCTAGAAATTTCATGCTTTCCATCATCTGGATTAGGATGAATTGCTATTTTGGCCAGACTTTTCCACATATGGCTGCTTTTGTTGCACTATCTACTTTTGAGTTGTTGCTGCCCATTGTCAGAAGACAGGCTTCATTATTTAGCATACAGGACAAACAAACAAACAGTAAAGGGAAATAAAACAATAATTTATAGATAAACTGTAATAATTTTTTACAACCACACTCAAAGAAAATTCCTGATCAGTTCTCTAGGGAATTTCTGCCCCAAGAAGAAACTAAACTCATAAAGAACATTTGCCATAAGTGTCATATTGTTATTAAGGTTCTTGGTATAAGTAGGTTGCATATAATTTTTTGTCCATAGGGACAAAACCACTCTTCTGGGTATGTTCTGACGCTGAGAGACTCTTTTGCTATTCCTGTTAGAACAGGTGATGGATGTGGCTTGCAAGCTTCAGGGATTCCTAATATAGAAATTAAAGAGGTTCTTTTCACCTATGTTTTCTTTAGGGAACACTGACTCCAAAGATTCCTTTGCTCTATATAACTCTTCTGTCATGGCTTTTCCCCCCTCCATCCTTGGTTTCCTGCAGTACATTTAGTTTCTGCCTGTTTGTAGAATTACTGGTTCAGCTGATCAGTGTCTGTGCTGCCCTTCTGTATGCACCTTGCATAGTTAAAAATCCCTTTAGAGACTTCCACATTTCTAGCCATTTACCACTAGTGATCCAACAGGGAGACATAATGTCAGAAAACAGTGATTTGTCTTCAAATAGCTCGTAACGATAAGGTAGGGAATTATCTTGAGACACTTTCCATTTCTGCAAATTTCAGTTAAAGAGTAACAGTTCAATCAAAATTAAACCTTTGTGCCTTGTAGCACTGTTCCAGTTGTGTAGGGACACTGAAGAGTCCTCATTAGAGCTGTTGCTTCTTCACTTGCAGAATTGACCTTCTGCAGCTGGTGTGGCAACTCCTTCCTAGTATGTAAAATACTGCTGCTGCTTCTAGATAGCAAATACCAGCTTTTGAACCTAATTCAAAGCCTATTGAAACTGATGGAAAGATTCTGTTTCAACAACTGTGGATTACTGTTGCATTTCATGGACTCCAACAAAAAGACTGAGAGTCCTATTAAGCCTATGAAAGTCTACCAAAACTAACCCAGCTCCACAGCAATCAAATCAGCCCAATCAAAGTAGCATCAGCAGGTGTATTTTCAAATACTTTTAGCTTCGGAAAACATACAAATATGTCATTAGGAACAAAATAAATCCTCATCAGTGATGGAGTTCAAAACAGAGAAATTCAAACACCTGCTAAGCTATTTGCATTCATTAACATCCAAGTTTCATTGCAGTAGAGGTGGGACACCTGCAAAACTCACTTTACAGAAAAGGATTAAATTTTTTAAGTCAGGTCCTTTCAGGTTTTCCTAATTTTGCTAAATAGTTTCCACCTTACAATCTTTCTTCTTTTTTTTTTTTTCTTTCTTTTTTTACATTAAAAAAAAACCTAGGTTGGACATGATAGGGAAAAGCTCTTAGGAAACTCCATGAATAACAGTTTAATAAGCAGTAGAAGTTTTGAACTAGTAAAGTCCATTTTCAGCTTTCTTACATATGATTGATAATAAACAACCAGAGATCATATGGCAGTCAAAATGAGGAGCAACAGTGCCTCTCTACCTACTTCTTTCCTTGTGCATTCAGAGGTGAGAAACTGTTCACAACTAATTCAGCTAGAATACTAACTTCTCAGAAAACACATTATTCTAAATGAGATCTTTGCCCAGAAATACAGAAAAATATTATTTCAGTTGTGGCTTTTTAGTGTGACTAACTATAGAAGGACTAGTAAGATTTTCTCTGATTTAATGTATTATTTGAAGAAACAATATGCTGATAGAACATCATCAAGATAAATTGACCATAATTAATACCTCCTCATTCAACATTTCAGGGAATTCTAAATATGCTAGCCCTTCGCCAGGTCTCATGGGAATTCATGCAAAATACTGCCAGACATTGTAATATGTATTTGAATATCATGGTGATTTATACTGTATAGATGCTGAGAAAGATGGAACATTCCCAATTTTTAAATGGATATGTGTATGGCCTAAACTTAATCTTTTGTTAGCTATTCCAGTTTTGCTGTAGGACAGATTTCAAGACCTGTTCTTGCCATTAGTCTGTTTGGTCAAGAAACATTAAAAAAGACAGCTCAGGTTAAAGACAGGTAGTGTTATTTTAGAATTGCTAGCTGAATATGACAGGATATTGGCTGACCCACAACTCGAGTTATATTGTTACTGTAATAGGACAAAATATATGTTGGAAAAGATGAAAATATCTTGATCTTTCACATAGAAAGAAAAAAACCAACTCCTTCATTTTGTCCTAAAGCTGAAAAGCGACAGGCAGACATGCTAGTAAAATGTTATGCCTGTTACACATTGGTATCATAGAGTCTGAATAGTCCTCTTGAACTATCTCAGGTTTCTGATGTTATCATGTGCCTTACGAAGGCTGAATTCTCTCCCTTTAAGCCTCAGCTCCTTTAGTCATGCAGTTGAACAAGAATCGTAGCTTTCAGTAAAGAAAGTAAGTTTCTAGCCTTCATATTTGTAAAGAAAAGACTGAAAATAGGAACTTTGTTCTTAAACAGAAAAGTAAATTGAAAGATTACAGAATTTATTATTTTCTTAGTATTTTGATTATTATTTTTTTTTAATTTCTTTCTGGTATTTACACTTGCTTGCTAGGTACTGAGGTTTGGTAGCACCTATATCGATTTATTTTTTTTAAGTATGAGCTTCATCACAGAAAGACCCATGTATGAATTATTGTTTATGTAATTAGTGAGGCTTATAAAATACAGCAGCACAGTTTCTTGCTGGTCACTGCTAGTATATTTGTCTCTTTTTTCCCACCTCTGTTCTGACTCTCTTGAAGAGAGTGCTCAAAATGCATGAAAATTTAGTTTAACAGATGTCTTAGTTTTGGTCCAGCCTAGTTACCTCTAGGTGCATCTAATCCATCTGTCTAGAGAGAGAACTTTAACAGGGCCCATTATTCCTGAGGCCAATTGAATGTACTGAGTATAGCTTAACTTCAGTACCTCAGAAAGAAAGTCTCAGAGGCTCTCATCAGGATTAAGGACTGTATATACCATGTTATTGATCTCTATTTAAATTTTTAAATAACTTCATAAACCCTTATACCTGGTGAATATGGAAAACAACCTGTAGTGCTAATCATCTCAAGTAAAGAAAGCATAATGATTTTGGTACTGCTGCACTCCCAAATCTGCTTGTCACCACAACAACCTCTACCTCTCCTTTGCAACAGTTCTGCCTTCTCAGGATCTCTTCCCTCTCCTACAGTGGTGTGGTTGGCAGCAGAGTCCCAACCCCATTTCTCCCCTCCAGCAAGGTAAATGTGGAGTACTAGCAAGTTTTCTGTGTGCGCCTTCCCTGTTTGATATAGCCAAGTGGTGCAGAGAGAAGCTGTCTTACCTGTCACTCTGCTTGAGCTGGTTGTTTACTTCTGCTCTGTCATTTCAGCATACACAGGTGGATAATCTCATGGGGAGTCTGAAATGATCACATCTTTCCGGATCAGGGAGTTGCTGTGCTCTGCTCTTGGCACTTGGCTTGCTAACTAGCCAGCACAAATTTCAGAAAGTTAGTTGTCAAGGCAAGTCCACTTCTAACCTTGAGAAAGACAGCTAAAACTTTGAGCTCAGTCACACCGTCCGAGATATGAAAATGAAAGGACCATCTGGGTGGTTTGAAGAGGAGCTCACACTATAGTTAAGGCAACAAGTTAAAACATTGCCTGGAAGGGGAGAGAGACATGTATGCCATGACTAAAATGGATGAAGGTTGTAATCAGATCGAAAATGGTTTATAAACAAGTTTTCTTGCTCTCTCTCTTTTACCCCCAAAGAAGCATTGGGTTCTAAGGAAAAAGGGAGAAACACCACCAGTCACCTTTTTCCAGAGCACAGATGTCTTAGCTCTGATATATACAAACTTCTCCGAAGAGAACCAGACTATTTAGAAATAAAAATCAAACAGAAAATCTCCATTCAAAGGAGATTTCAAGTTAATATCTGATTGAGACTTCCTTGCCTAAGAAGAGGATTTTCTGGAATAGATAGCAAAGTTATTTTTTTAAAAGCTATATTGTCTTCTGATTTATTACACAATTTTTTGTAGTATGTGTCACCACAAACCTCCTGTTAAAACCATTCCATACTGGTTCTTAGAAGTCTCTTTAGCTCTTGTTCTCCAGGGTCTGTTATTTCAGTCCATCACACTGTGAAATTCAGTACTGTGTTATTTAACATCTTAACTGAAGTCAGGAATGTCTGATCAAAACCAAATGTATGCATACAATATTTTTTGCCAGCTAGAATTCACCTTTGTCCAGCATTGATAAAACTAATATTTAAAATAGGATAAAAGTAAGATTATTTTTATGCTGCAAGAGGGGAGAAGGCGGTCAGAGTAGCTCTTTTAAAATTTTGCTTTATCCCATATATTTATCTCACCTTGCCCCCTTCGTCCCCCCCATATCTTTTCTTTTAATAATAATTTTGATTTACCAATAGGAGAGTGAAACCTTCTGTCAGCTTCCTCAGCCCTTGTTAGTTACTGTAGCCCAGAAGATGGACACTAGGACAGGTAACTCATCAGGTAACGTTTTACTCCATGTTTGCACCAGTTGAAAGGAACAAAAGTTGCACTAACATGAAATTAGTGTGTGAGGATGAAATCATATTGTAAGGCATTAGAGATAATTTTGAGACCAGATCCTAATTTATTCCAGAAAATCAAATTGTGGGTGTTTTCATAGGATGAAATCTCAAGCACTTGCCTGACATCTCTCACCACTTTTCCCAGTGAGGACTCAACTCCTAGAGCTCATCCTCACCTTTCCTCTTTAGTACTCCCAGTTGCACAGCTCCCAGTTCCCCAGGCCCTGTCCCCACACCCACACCTGAGCTTGCATGTCTTGGCACATAACCAATTGCTGCATTGTGCTCTCTCATCTGGGTGGAATTAGGGGAAAGCTTCTTCCTCAGATATGTGTGTAGCTGACCTGCAGAAATGTCTTGTCAGAGTTATCTTCTTAGATAATGCCAATATTTTAAAATTAATGGTATGCGAGACAGTTGGTTTTAGCTAATTTCCCAGTGTGAAGAAGTCCAGAAACAGCTGAGACTTCACATTTTGACAATATATGAATGTAACTCCTATATTTTTCTTGTAGAAAAATTCTTTAAGTCTGAGCTTAGTGCTGCAAAAATAAAAAGGAGGGAAGAAGGAAGAGAAAAATACCTTCATTGACCTTGTGCAAACTTTTTTTCAGTTTATAACATTTTCAGGACTTGCATTTCTTATGTTGGCAGAATGGGTGGAAAGGGTAAGAGAGAAAGAGAGGCTAACAGCAATTTTACAGAACAGAGAAAATGGTCCCCAGTCCAGCCTATAAATTAGTTAGCCTTCAGATTTTATATTCTGCAGTTCTTACATAAGACTTGTATATTGTGAATGACAAAGCAAGACTCATGTCTTTCAGTGCAACCTATTGCTGTGAATTCTTGCTTCTGGAGAACTTTGTGGTGGTCCGTGTATCCCTGTTAACAGATCACAGTGCAAAGTGACCTAAACCTGTTTCAGTTTCAGATAACTTTATTAGTAGAGAGAAGCACATGTATGAACAAGAACTTCCCTATTATTTCCATCTGAGGAAATCATATAATGCTTTAATGGATTGAAAAGACTGTAAATACTCCCTTTTGTAACTGAATTTAAAAATGCTATGCTGGGAGAAATTATAATTTGAGGTATTTAAATGACTTTTAAAACATAATAAAATTTTATATTAAGGCAGTAAGCTTACAATATTTGTAGATACTTAACTGCAGTAGTTGATTGGTATTTCAAACACATAGTAGGTGTACTGTGGCCTGATAATCAAATTCTTAGTTCAGTAATGAGATTGCTTTTCATATTAATGTGGAACAATGAGTAAATCCACATAGTATTTTGGTTTATTGTAAATTTGTAGATTTGTGTTTTCTAAGTGATTCTAAGTTTTCTAAGTTTCCAAAAACCTTTCATCATTATTTAATGCAGTTAAAAGTGTCAGTTTAATTTTGCAAGGGTGTCTGTAACTTGTGTCAGCAGATAGTATGGATAATTTACGAGGAAATGACAATTTATGGGAAGCAGAAGAGGTTTCATGAAAAGTTAACTTTGAGAGAAGTGAGCTTTTTAATATTTTTTAGATTCACTAAAATAGATGAGAAAAAGGAATCTAATTTCAGTCTTGGCTATATTTCAAAGTCTTTTTCCATGTTTGTCATGAACAATCGTAATCAGATCTGCCAGTGAAACCATTAAACATGTCAAAGTGGTTACTGAAACAAGTCAAAGTGACTACTGATAACACTAAAAACAACTTGACACTGGAAAGCTTCATGAAAGTAATCTGTTATAAACACCAGCTTATGAGTTACCTTGTGCTTTATCCAATTCTGTGGCTACAAAAAGAAGGAATGAAGGAACTGAAAAAGAAAGCCTTTCTTTCTGAGTTTTGAAGTGCTTTTCCATGCAACCTGAATAGTGTCTGAAATAGCTTTTGGTATGTTATTACACATCTAAACTTTACACTGCAAATCCCCCAATTGAGGAACCAAAGTACAGGGGTGTATGTCTACTGGTTTTAACAGAACAACATCTATTTGTACCTCCATGAATGTGGCCGTGTTGTCTTCTCCGCACTTAGCATAGGAAGAATATCTGCCATATTTTGTAGCTTACTGAAATAACCCTGGCATTAATAGCTGTTCAGGCTAATGTCTGAGGAAGGATCACCTACTGCTTGATGAAAAGGGTAACTGCCAGAAATCCTGTTAGGATCAAGGTCAGGATTACCGGATTACTTTATGGGAAGAGAAGAGTGTTTCTTCGTTTTACACAATTTGCAGTGGTGCAAATGTTCCCTGTTTCCCCATTGGCGCAGTGAGAGAAGCTGCAGGAATGGCCGTGGAGGCTGCCAGACAGGTGGGAGGGAAGGCTAAGTCACACTGAGGTGGGACTGAAACCTCAATAGGCAAAGACAGTCTTGCCAATATATTATGCCCCTCCTAATCTATCATGGAAAAATCGTTACCCAGTGCTGGACTAATTTGAGTTTAACAGAAACATGTATAAAATAAAGCTAGTAAGGATACGAAGGGGGAGGGTGGAAGTCTGATTGGAAGGAGGTTGGTGGTATCAGATGCCCAGAAAAATAAGTATCATGGTTGTTAAGATGCCAAAACTATGGAGCATTTGAAGCTCATAAAAATCTTGGCTAAGGAAGAAGAAATGCAGGTGGGATACAGCAGATTGTTGAAGGAAATGTGATCTTCACATTCTGCAGAAAGGCAACTAAGAGAGGGAAAGACACTTTGCAGCAAAAGTTCATGGGTAGCTGCTGCACAGGAGATGCTTGGCCATTTCTGAGAGACAGAGACTAGCAATTTGCTGGTGACACAGACAGATTCACCAAATATCCTGAGTTTTCACACCAAGAGAACATGAAGTTAGGTGCAGCAGAGGCTTTAGTGACCAAATCCACCAGATCTAGTGTCACAGAAAAACTATGTGCAGGGATAACTGTCAAATCATAAGTATCTTTCAGGGTTTCTGAAAGTCCTGAGACCCACATCACAGCCATGTCCTCATGGTCCAGTACTGCAGAGTCTATGAGAGGGACCCTTCCTGACAGTTTATGTCCAAAGACTGTGAAAGTACTATATGTTTCCCAGTGTTCCTTGTAAATAGTACAGGAATTCATACCATCCCTTGATTTGTGGAGAGCACCTAAAAAGGATCAAAGGAATCTGGTCTGCTTATATTTCAGGCACTCCTTCAGCTCATAAACAAGATTTTGATATAGGTATGACTTGGATTATCAGAAAAGCATATGTAATGGCTCAGACCATCAAAACTCAGTATGTTGATATGGTACAACAGGTTTGGGTTTCCAAGACTGGGAAAGGAAAATAAGTCACTGAGAACAACATAGCTGAAGGGAAATACTAATGGGCAAGGGAAAAAAAAAAGATGATTTAATAAAAAAATGATAAAATGTTCAACAAGAAAAAAATTAGTGTAAGGTTGATAGGCAGAGTAGGAAAAGATGACAGGCAAACAGAAAATGAGAGCAGTTTGCAAATTATTTCAGTCACAGCTACAATCAATATGACCCAACTCTCAAACATGTTTGTTATCCTTTGGAACATATGAAGAATAAGTGAAGCACAGCACTTTTGTTACAGGTCATATGGACTTTCATCTGAAATGTAAACCAGCTTAACAATACTGACAGTAAGGAAAAATCAGATATTTAGTATGAAGAAAGAACATGGGAAGGAGGAGGGAAATTATTGGCAACCTGAGGCATTAGGTAAATGTGAAATATTTGCAGATCTGCTAAAAAAAAAGTATTGAAAAGAATTTGGAAACACTGTTGCTAGTCTGGAAATGAGTACAGGAAACAGAACCCAGTCCAGAAGAAGGAACTATTTAGGGTTTATAGGCAGCCCTAAAAACCTGCCTAGGATCACATGTCACCAATCCCATGGGAATTCTTTAGTACAAATTATTTTTGAGTCTACGTGGCACCAAGAATATGGTTTGATCCCACCTCTTTTTTGGTTTGTTTTTTTCATGCTATGCATTCTGTCAAGCCAAGTGACAAATCCCAGGTAGGACTCACCTTAAACATTCATGTTCAGAAAGGCCTTTACATCAGAGTCAGGTGCCTGGAAAAACTCTGAAAATCTCTCCATTCCCTTACAATGAAGCCATTCCTTCTAGGATCTCCATCCTGGTGCCAAATGTTCTGCAATTTGCAACCGGGAATCTCCTCTCTGCTAGCAAAGACATTAGAAAAGCAAATCCTCTCCTTTTCTTTGATAACTGTTTCTTAAAGAAGAGTTGGTGATGAAACAGGAGCTAAATTTGCCTGCTTATTAGTATGTTTAAGGGTCTGGTGTCATCTTATAGCTAGCTACCTTTTGACCACAGCAGGAAGATCAATAGATTACTCGAAACAGCTAAACACATCATTCTTGTGATCTGTGCATAAATCCAGGGCATATAATAGGGTGAGATGTGGATTGGTTGTAGGTCTGTACAGTAAAGAATATAACTACTTATTTCTCACCACCCTGACATCCTATGTATGCTCTACATGGCATTAGCTTCTGTGTTGTGCCCTTATTTATAAAATTTAAAGATTTTAGGCTGAGCCATGATCAGACAGGTGTACTTGCATTATTTGAATAAATACTAATAAATGATAATCAAAAGCCTGCAGACATACTTTTAGTAGATAAAAGAATGATCTTCTCAGATAATAAATTGAAAGACAGTCTATATAAAGTTTTCTTTTATTCAGAAAATTAAAGTTACCATAGTAATTTTATGACCTTTGACATTCTTGAAAACATCCTTCCAAAGCAAAAAGTCCTGCCTACCTGAGAAAACAGTACTTAAGTCCTTCCAACTATGGCAGAACTGAAGCCTGTATACCTAAATAATTTTGCAGATTTTGTCTAGCGCTATGCTGTTACTTCTAGACATGCCAAATGGAGTCACGTTTGCTTAAGTGATGGAGATTTACAGTGCAATATTGACTGGGTTATATTTCTTCACCTAGTAAGGATGTACCATATAAAGGACTAAGAAAACACAGAATCTGTTCTTGCATTGCCTTAAGAGAACTCTTTCAGCCCATCTCTAACAAAAGTCTGTCATTGTGAAACCACAAGCTGCATCAACAAATTTTGAGTACATGATAAATTTATCAGTGGGCATAAACGTGCTTAAATTTATATAGTTACAGAATTTTATTATAGTAGATTACAACACTATCAGGCAACCATATGGTAATTAAAACATCCCCTTCTTAATTAACATTAGTTTATTGGAGCAACATAAACTATTAGTGCACTAAACTGTGAAAAATAGGTAATTTCATATTCTGAAATTGCAGTGTTTGACTTTTTTCACATGTACTAATGGGGGTTTATGTTTTAATTTCAGTTTTAACAGTCTGCAGTTAAAAATATTTTCATACAGTTAATCCAAAATGCCTTTCATAGAGAACTATATTCTTCATGTATTGTCAATCTCAGATGTATAAAGTGACAAGAACAGGGATTTTATCTTAAGTCTGCATTTCCATTTCTACATCCTATTGATTTATGGAGCTTCACTTACTGCTTCTTCAGGTTTGCTGTTAAAGACAACAATAAACATCAAAATAGAATTGACTGTGACTGGCAGCAAGTGATAGACCTTTCAAATATTAAGAAAGAAGAACAGAATCTAATTTATGTTTTATGCTTATAAGCTTTTCTTTAGTAGAGCAAATAAGTACCTTGGTGGCAGTTATTTCTGACATTGTACATGCAAGGTTAATTGGACTGAAGCTGCAGAATAAAAATATATGCATGATACATTAAACTAACTTGAGAAGGAAAACCATTTACACACCACATCCAAAAAGCAAGATTATTTTTACTGGACTGTTCGCATTTCCTTTTCACCACGTATTTGTTCCACAAGAAGTATCTGGTAATCATTTATGTAGACCTGAAGTATTGCATAAGTAGTATGTAATACATATCTTTGCTTTTTCAGGTGAAGGAAGCTAGTATCCTTTAAATTCAAAGTCAAAATATTTTCTAAATTGGCCATGGACAATTTTCACCTTAGCTAGCTTTATGATCTGAGAAATTTAAAGGAAACTTTATGTACGACTTTAGCTGGGGATGAAGTTAGGCCATTATGCTTTCAGGCACAATTAGGCTTTCTTGGACTCTTTCCTTAGGATGCACGTAAAGACTTCCTGGAGCATAAATTTCTTATTTGACCTTCTGTTTCTCATTTGCACTGCATGGTAGACTTATGAAGTGGCTTGAATGACTTTCACTGAGAAAGCAATAGAAAGACAGTAACAAACTTGGGTGGCAATAGACACTTCTGATGCTTCTCAATACTTGGTTTGATCGTCCATATGTGCAGTCACTTATTTAGAGCAGAAATAAAGCACAGTCATTCAGTGGAAGCTCCAGGAGATGATGTCTTGGCAGAGGCCAAAATACCTTGGTGTGAAAGAAAATAAGATTAATCTGTTATTGTGTTTTGTGCTGAGGGTGTGGGAAAGGGCTTTAGACCTGCTCCTTCTGTCTCTCTCACTGTAGATGGCAGAGCTGATAGCTCTTGCTCCTGTTCCCCTCCTCACATGTACCTGCAGGCCTGAGATCTCAGGAGTGACTTCTGCAGTGAGCAAAGTTCCACTCACCTTCTTGCAAGTAAAACCATGAGCATTGTCAGACCTTCCTCGTTGTGTTCAGCTACTTAATTTATTTGAGCTGTTGCTTTTTTAGAAACTGAGTCAAAACAGACTATGCTTTTCTACTTTAAATTAGGTGTACAATCTTAATTTTTACTAATGTCTTTTAGCTTCATTCCTACTAACCAGCTTTCTGTGTTTGTTTTCTGACCTTTAATAACCTTAGACTTTGTGTTGACATATTGAAACACGTTGTTTTGTGGCACTAACTATAAAATAGTATGCTCAAAGAGGCTCTTTTCAGAGCATTCTGAATAATACCAAAGCTTGGGAATGAGGAATAATTCAAACCATTCAATTGAAAACCTTTTTAATGTTGAGCTTTCAGTGTCTGTGCAATAATAGAACATTCTGAAAAGATGTAGATTATTTTGCGGGTGAAGGTCTGCATCTTCAAAAGAGCCATCAATAGAATTAGGTGCTAAACTCCTTTGAAGCTGCTTTCAAATTTCCAGCTTAATCTTGTTTACTCCTGTGAAATCAGTCATCTGAGTGCAAGAGGAATATAAAATAAGGAGGAGTCACCCTTTCCAAAATGTGTATTCATGGCCTAAAACAATCTGGAAGGAGTTCAGAGGGTTTTATCATGCCTTTCATCCTAGGGTGCTCCTTTTTCTCCATGGAGGTTTGAATGGGTCACAGCTTAATGGCTGTTCCCTGCTTCAACATTACAAAAAGAGGTTCAGTAGTGTTGTCAAGCAAGACAATCCAAAGTCATGGAGGACAGTGATGTAAAAATGGGGGGTCTCTATTACTCCAGTTTTAGTGATGTGTTGTTGCTAGAACAGAGGCAGAGACAAAGAGAGGCACAGTCTTGCCTCTTAGCTTAGAAAGTGGACTGGTGTTGGATGAAAAATCCAGCCAAGGAAAAGTGTTCAGTAGTTTTCTGGATTTAGACAACACAGTAGGCAACTTAAAAATACTGTAAAATATAAATACCAGAAGCTATGTCTCTCATTCCTGAAGGAGATTATTCTATTACAAAAAATCATCCTTGCATTAAGGTGCCATAAAAATTTCAGACACAATCCCTTAGATCTTTTATACTTTAAAATCTCAACTGTTTTTTTATTATTTTAGAGTATCAAGCTGAGTGCTTTGTCAGCAGATTGAATGCCTTGGAGTATGAAGGTCGTCCCAAATGGAGATTTTTCTGAAAAGGAAGAGAACTTCCAGAAGCCTTTGAGAAGCACAGAAGAAAGTTGTGCACAGTATGTAGCTGTGGATTCAGGCAGTAAACTGGCAAAGTTAATTTATTTTTTGACAGATGTTTTAATACAAAGCAAAAAAGGCTTTTAGCATCCAATCAGCAAAGGCTTACTTCTGTGACTCTTGGTGCAACAGAAGTTAGATGCCAGTTATAATGGGCAGAAAAATATGGTGTCATTGTTCATTACAAAAGGACAGCTTTTTGTTCAGCTACTTCTTAGGCTAATTGGACATTCAGAACATGTATTTGCCCGGATTCTGGAGCAGCATCAGAAGCTAAGATTTTACAGTACTGATATGGTAGCAAGTATTTTCACCATCTGAATACATGCTTATACATGAAGGTAGATTTTTTTAAAAAAGGGAAAAAAAGCAAATTTGGAGTACTTAAGCAAAAACCAATAAATTCCATTTTATTTCTTAATGGAAGGAGTCAGCCAGGGTTTAATGGGCTTAAGGGGTAGAATAGGTCAGTTAACTAAAGACAGAAGGCAAGAGAGCTCATCCTGCTTAGAGAATTTGTCTGCCCTTAACCATTGTAATGGCCCAAAAATCCTTCAGTGGCAGGAGAAATCTATTAATTAGAAGGGTATGGAAGCACACTGAGCCATTAACTCTGTTTAAGTCTTCTCCTCTTTAAATAGACAGAAATTAGAGACATCTTTATGTATCACATTAAGGAAATGCAGTTCATTAAAATCAGTATTCTTTGATGATACTGAAAAAGTGAGAAGGCAGGGATACTGAATGACTACTATAATAAAATCTCTCCACACCAAAACAGCATCTCATGTTTTGAGTATCTGTAGCTCATTCTTACTTATCCTGGCACTAGCCCTCTAGTTTCTCTTAGCTACCATTTCTCTCTTACCTCACTGCACTGCAAAATTTGATCTTCCTGTGATGTTATGAACTTGCTGTCCTACCTGTGAGCTCATCTAGCCTTAGCAACTTAGCAGCAACATATTCTGGATATATTCCTAACAGCCAGGAAGTCTTTCCCTCCTCACATATTCAGCTAGTGAAGATCTGGGGACTGAATAGCTACATTATTCATAAATTTGATAGGCTGTTCTGTGTTTTACTGCTGTTTTCATTAAAATGCATCTCTCAAACATCCATCACCAAAGAAATAAGTTTGCTTAACATTTTTTCCCCTGAACAAACTACTGAAGATTTTTTTTTCCTTTATACCTCTGATTATATTTTTCTTCTGTGCAGAATGTCCTAAATAATAAAATTTAAATCTGAATTTTTGTAATTTGCAAAGTGGGCCAGCTTAGGACATCATACATTAGAAAACATGCTTTGGATCATTGGCTTCTCTCTTTCACACCCACATCTGAAAACATTGAGAATAAACTAGAAATACACTGCAGTGTATCATTTATGGCAATCTAGTTTCATATTTTCTCACAAGTGTAACTGCCTGCTTTTGTTGTAATTCAACAGATTGCAACAAATGGCTGCACTTCTCCCAGAATGGAAGTCTGTGTCCCCTTTTGTTATAGCTGAGAGGGAAAGGAAATGATGTTCAAGAATTGGTCAGTGACCTGATCACCCACTGCCAGGTGTGTTATGAATACATGCAGTACAGTCACTAACACAGGTTTCCAGCATGTTCTTCAGTTGTTAATCTTCCATCCTTGACAATCAATTAAAACCCCCCAACCCAGCAGCCTGTGGGAAATTCTGGATGATAATTCCTTTAGCAGTGGAGAAAAGCAGGAGAAACTGGTACTGAGATTTTTTTTTTCCCATTTTTTTCCAGAAAAAATAGTATTCTTGCTCACAATTGGAAATGAAAACATATTTCAAACCATTAAAATGCACAATGAAGGTATTAAGAAACCACATATTGTCTGAATGCTTCCTTGGGCTACTCATGAGTAAAAGCTACTCTATCGAGAGAAGAATGTGTGGAACTGCTACAAGCGGCAGCATCAATGTGACCGTGGAGCAGAGACTGAATGTGCTCGCTGCAGAGAGGGCAACGCAGAAAGTTACACAGACTGCTGAGGGCTTGGATTTGCCAAAATCCAGTAAGTTTTGGAAGGTTTGTATCCAACAACTTGATTCAGTTTGGTCTGACCAATTTATTTTACATTTTGTTTGAGACTGTTCCAATTCAGTTCACTATCTGGTAACTCTATAACTCTAATGGGAAAATGGTGGAGAGAATGATTTAAATTTAGTGGTTAGTTTGTGATTTAGTGGATTCAACACAATTAACAGCGGAGGAACTAGAAAAAGGTAGCTGAATTAGTAAACTTGAAAGAGTGAAATGTTAAATCCTATTGATGTATTGAGTAACATGACAGGAAGATTGCTTTACATCTCCAAGTGCAGAACAGCACTTTCTTCTGAAGTTAACATATGTTGTCAGAAATATTCACCTGCTACAGTAGGATATTAAGGAACCTTGATGATCTCTTTTGAAAGAACAGTTGCTATCCTCATCCTTGAAATGTAGCCACTGTGGGTGTTTAATAACTGTTCAGTTTCTCTTCAACACCACCTTTACAGGAGCAGTCTTTATTCATAAAAATTGCCAGAGAAAAAGCATGGAGTAAGAGCACAACAACAACAATAACAATGTAAGGATTTAAACATGATAAGGAAGTTGTTACTTCTTATGCCACCATCATCTTCAATGTACTAAAAGGGAGGACTAAGAAGAAATGACCAAAGCATTTTCTCCCTAAACACACTTCTTCCAGACAACCGCCACTCTGGTGAACTACTAGCTGTTGCAAATAGAAAATTAAATGTGAGATCAATACTTTCATTTCTCAAACCCTAGGACTGAGACAATAACTACATGTTTCCTTTTGGGTGCTATACATATTAAGAGCTCTTTACCCTATGTTGAAGCTAAAATGCCCTTGGGGATATTTTCTTTGAGATCATGCAATGCTGTAGATGGAAAGACTGAAAGAAATAGTGACAGATTCATGTGTAAGCTATTAGTCTGCCATACTGCAGATGCCTCTTTTTAGACTCTCTTCATCTTTACAGCCTATAGAGAACAGCCTAAAAGGAAAATTTCTGCAATCCTCTTTTCCTCATGCATACTGTGTCTCACCCTAACCAAAATCCCTGCTTCTGCAAGCACTTCAAAGGGTGCTTCAGTGGGAAAGTTTATGGACTTACACTTGTATCTAACACAAGCAGAGTAGGAACCTAATCATTGCATATTGCAGTTTGGACATTTTGATGCTTCTCCCTGTTGGATTGATTTTTTTCCTCTTGGGAAGAATCAGCTGTTGGTCTAGGCTCACTCTATAGAGGGAATAATACTCCTGGGCAACAAAGGAGGTGTGGAAAGAAGCAAGGGTCTTGGGAGCAGAAGAAAATTGCAGAGCTATCCTTGTTCAAAGTACTTCTGTTTCACTGCAGGATTATTGAAGGAAATAAAAGTTACTGCAGGATCATGAATGAGGTAAAGACCACTTTAATGCATGTATTCAAAAAGATTCTTCTGGTTATGTTCATATCTTCTCAGTCTCTCACCAAGTAACCAGCATTTGGGAAAGATCTCTTGCCTTTCTGTCTCCATTGTCTAATACACAGCACGTCAATGCTCTGATCTTTTTCATATGCCTAAATCAGGGAAACAGAAGCAGCATTAGGCAAAGTTGTGTAGTGCACTTTTAGTGTCTGCTTTGAAAGCTAGGCAACCCTAGCTTGGCCATTCCTGCTAATGGCAGTCCCTGAGAGGCACACACAGAGATTTTCTGGGGTGAGGTGCCCTCATCCCTGTGAAGAAGCTGTTCCTCAGGAACAATAACCTCTAAATTGTGCAGATGGCATATACTGAATTGCCTGCAATCTAGATTCACCCAGTCAAAGGATTTGTCCAATCAGATGCACTGGCCTCAAACTCCTCTTGGTTATTACACTCCTGCATTGTGTGCTTAAAAAGCTAAGCAGTTCATGTTTTTGTAAAAGGTGCTAAAACATTCTCTGGCATGAGTGTCAGACTTAACAGCCCTACAGTTTTCAGCAGAAAATCCTTTTCCTTATTGAGACCAGCACAACATTGGCCTTCACCTAATTCTCTGTCATCATGCAAGTACCGTATGCCAGTTTTCTATGTAATTTACATATTATTCTGGAGGTGTATTCTGTGCAGTCATGCTTATTTCTTCTGTGTCAAAAATAAGTGTGTGTTAAAAGGCTGTACACTGAAAACTGAAGCAGATTTTTTTCTAGACAAAAAATTCTAGTGAATTCAGTTACCTGTCACAGCATCTTGCTTTAAGCATTTATTTAAAATGTATTGAAAATGCCTCATTGTTACCTGCCATTTTTGTGAAGTATTGATTCTGACTTTATATCTCACCAAAAATAGAGAATGGCAATCTTAGGTGCAACTTCTACAAGAAAGCTTTTCCACTTGTTATTGCAGTTCTTCAAAAGCTGTAATTTGAATACAGTAACAGTAGTATTAAAAGACTAAAATGAGAAAAAAATCATCAAAAAGATTACATAGTCTGTAAAACCTATATATAAATTACACTGAAATTGTACATTTCCCTACTAGGAAGGACTTCTATTCCTCTGCCTAATGCTATTGTGTCTTCTCATGCAGTCCATGAATAAAATGGACCTTGAAGTCAGTTAGGACATACCCTCAGTGGAGACTGCCAGGAGGAAATAAGTTGTACAGGCTAATAGTCTGACTTAGCGTCTTCCTTATATTTGTAGTAATAAACAGGACCTCCTATATTGCAAATGTTATTTAAAATCCAACTTTGATACAGAGACTAACATATTTTGATCTACCTGAGCATTCCAAATGCAAAATATTTCATATTCAGAATACTGCACAGATATGCCTTTTTCTGCAGTCATAACTAAAGATCATGTTGTGGTTTAACTCAGCAGGCAGATAAACACGACACAGCCATTAGCTTGCTCCCCTGCCCCAGCGGGATGGGGAGGAGAATCGGAAAAAAGGTAAAACTCATGGGTTGAGATGAAGACAGTTTAATAGGACAGAAAAGGAGGGGAAAATAATAATAATGATAAAAGAATACACAAAACAAGTAATGTACAATTCAATTGCTCACCACCCATTGAGCGATGCCCAGCCAGTCTTTGAGCAGCGGGCTGCTACGCCCTGGCCAACTCCCCCCCATTTTACAGTTCAGCATGACATCATATAGTATGGAATATCCCTTTGGCCAGTTTGGGTCAGCTGTCCTGGCTGTGTCCCCTCCCAACCTCTCTTGCACCCCCAGCATTCTCGCTGGCAGGGCAGTATGAGAAGCTGAAGAGTCCTTGACTTAGTGTAAGCACTGCTCAGCAAAAACTAAACCATCAGTGTGTTATCGACATTATTATCATCCTAAATCCAAACCACAGCACTATACCAGCTACTAGGAAGAAATTTAACTCTATCCCAGCCAAAAACAGGAAAGGTCATTAAAACATTAATTGAATTGTACCGATCTATAAATAGTTATGTCATCTGTGACAGGTACTTTATTCAAATGATGAATGAAATGAAGTCAACTTACTAGTAACATTTAAAAATATTTTATTGTCAACTGTTTCAGAATGTTATTTAGAGGACAGCATAGCAGAAAGCTATGAAGCTGCACATTGCATTTGTGGTACTCTTCCTGCAAGAGTGAGACAAATCCTCCTTCTGTCTTGATTTGTGTTTTTATGGAGTCACACTGGAGATGAGGTGACATATCAGAGCCAAAGAAGTCAGCTTAAGACATCATTTGCATTTCAGTGAGTGACTTTCCACAAAGCACTGTGATGCTCGCTACAGTACACAGCAGCTCATATTAAGAGCTTATTATGTTGCCGGACTGCAAGTAACTTATGGTTACAGTAATTATAAATAGGTTATGTGAAATGAGGGCATTGTATTATTTATACCTGTGCATTGCATATTGCAGTGTAAAAGTAGGAGCACAGATATCCCTACAATAAATGCTTTGTTTCTCAGAAATATTCAAATAAGAGATTCATTATTAGATATGCAGGTTTGCACTGTGGCTTTTTAAAGACACACAAATGCTCTTTCATAGCATTTTAATACTACTGAGGTGAATAAAGTTGTATATGTGTAACAGTAGGCACTACTTGTCTTAAACGCCTTGTTTACTTTTGGAAAGCTAAAATGAATGCCTTGGATCCAAAGAAAGGTCTTGTGGTTTGCTGGAGTACTGTAAGGGATTCTATGATCTCTGGTTTCAGTGATTTAATATTTTCACGTACTATGTTCTTCCATCTGGCCTCTGTGGTGGTAAAATGTAATGTCCATTCACTACTCTATATTCCTGGAGTCTGCTTCCACCGAAGTCAGGTCAGAGCTCAAAACCTTACCCAGTCATTTCTCTCTGTCCAAAACAGCACTGCAGACCTGGTATTCAAAGAGAAGGTGCATAACAAAATCTGGGGCAGATATGAACAAAGTAACCTACACGAATCTGCTTATTGCTGAAAGTTTTTCCTCATTTGCAAACTCAACTAGGATAAAGTTGTACCTTTGTTCTCAATTACCCACAAGGCAGTATAGAACCTAAAATGTTACAGAAACTGTTTTTAATTGCTCCATCATTTGACAACTTTGTGAAGTGGGGACCAAATCCGGGTGTCTTTCTGTTACCTTGGGGTATATGAGAATTGCAACAGCAAAGAGAGAAAAAATTCAGAAACAACCTATATAGTGATGAGGATATTTCAGCTAGTCTCAATTATTAGAAAGACAGTTACATCATTTGTGGACTTGGGGAAGACTCATCTTCCCTGTTCATCCAGATGAGTCCCTGGGTTTGTTAAACATGTAAAGAAGGAAAATCGGGGATCATTATCTTAACTTGCGATATAAATGAGTCTTGAATAACCTTAAAGCACAGTAAATACTGATCAAGATTAAAGGGGGACTTTTATAGACTTTCCATAATATAAAGGGAGCCTATGGTGATGCAGTGCTAGGTCGTCAATCTTCTTCATAGTTAGTCTTATATTAATCATTTTGCAGGTAGGCTGGCTTCAGAGAAAGGCCAGCATCTAGCAAGAGTTCCAGCTTCCTGCAGTCACAGCTTACATTTTCTGTTACAAAGAAAAGAATTGCAATAACATGCTTCTTTCCAGGCTTCAACAGGTAAATCTGAAAGCTAAGTTCAAATCTGCGTGCAGGCTAGAAGATCCTGTTCTTGGGGAAATCTAGATTAGACAGCCCCAGATACTTATAGGATATGGCCAACAAAAATGTACTGATCAGTGCTGATGCCTAGGTACTGGTGCCACACAGTGATGTACCACAAAAACAGTGAAGTCACACTGCCCTGGCTGAGTACAGAACCTGCTTTTATGAGTAACTTAAGGATTCAGTTTAAATGATATGAAAATCAAACTCTGAATTACATTAGTAGTCTACATTGTCCCACAGTTCACAGAGTTGTAATAAAATGCCTGTCACCCCAAATATTAACCTATTTCTATTACATGCTAAGAAAATTATTTCCTTTGCCTCTGTTTATAACAATATTCATTAAGATATAAAGTATAAAAAGTTATTTGTTCTCCTTTTTTAATCTGGTAAAGTTGTAGATTGTCAGATAGGTATGCAACTTGGAAGGTGGTAAACACACACATAGTGAACAAACATGCTACTTTGGCAATCATCTGGATTTACTGCCTGTTTTTCTTGAAAAGATAAGTCTTCAAACCATTATTTAAAAGTGAGTTGGACTTAGAAGTCAAAATACTTACTGAGTAGGGGTGAATCAGGAACACAACACATCTTGTCTCTCTGTGATGGGCCATTTACCTAGAGTAAGTCATGGTGCTGTTTTTTTTCATTTCAAAACTATTGCTAGTAAACACTACCAAACACTCCATATCCTCCTACCTTAAGGTTTATTCTTTTTTATATTCTCTAGAACATATTTTCAAATGAATTAATTTACATTAAGTGATACTACTTAGGTATTTTAAAATATATGAATATGATAGAGTCTTGGGTGACACATATTAGAGTGTTCTTAGCCAAGACAAAGAAAAATTAAGATGCAGTTCCTGGAGCAGGGTATTCCTGCCTGCTCATAAATGTGGAGAATAGGATGTCACCTTCTTTGTTATAAATACTGTAGCTCTTCCTTCCTCCCTTCTCTGCAAATTACTGTTAAACACAAATTGTGACACTGAATTAAAGTGTCTAGTTCAATATCCTGCCTTGTAGCTCCACTTAGGTGAGTAAAATATACAAAAAAGTCTCTTTGCAGAAGTTACAGTCAACATAGTCATCCTCCTTTGGAAAAAGCTTTTTCTTGTAGATCTTTATGAGCGTCCAGGTCTGTTTTCTATCAAGATTCTTCCACTCTGGAGACAAATAATCTGTTTGCACAGGACTGCCTGCTGGATCAGAGCTCTGCAGAAGACTGTGTCTCTAAGTTCTTGGACAGTCTGTTCGGTAGTTGAATGACTCAATTCTTCTACAGAAGTGAGAACTGGAACATAATAGTTATTACCAGTGGTTGTTTCATGGACCAATGGTATGTATCAGACTCCTTATGTGGGACATTCTGTACTGGCTAGCACTTTTAGCCTCAAATGAGATGAAATTCAATTTTAATATTTACTCTTAAAGCTAGGGTACCAAATATAGCAAACTTTACTAAACACCTCTTGAAACAACATCTGTCTTGTTTTGTACAGATCTACTAATCTGTGTAGAGCTTTTGCTCCTGCCAGCAGGAAGTAACATAATCACAGAATGCAGCAGCCACTTCTTATTTGGCAATTGACTATTGACTGCAGGTATTTCAGGTCAAATTGAAGCATGTGGAAACCATCAACATATTAATTGTATTTTTTTGTTGTTGTCTGAAGCATGGGCTGCTACTTACCCTGTCTGCTAAAACTTCCAAATTCAGTGAAGTTCCTTGTGTTTGGAGATAGCAAAAAATCTTTTCTTCATCAATTACTTTTCATGTGGAATTTTTAGTAATAGTACTTCTAATTCTCATTCCAAACTAAAAAAAAAAAAGTAATTGTAACTCTATATGGATACTCAAATCTCTGAACCATAACAGTAGTAATAAAATTTTAGTTGACCTTACTTTAATACCTTCATATGACATACCTGTTGCCAGATTGTCAACTGATATATACTTAATGCAATCACTAGACTGTGTAACTTATGCAAAACTCTGAACTTTCCTCTAATTATCAATACTGGGTGAGTAAAATATTTGTATATTGATCCTTATTCCTGATTTTATGAGTAGCTCTTGGCATAGCTTTATGCTGAATCTCAGCTGTTATAGAAGACTATGAATTTCCAAATACAAGTTACTCTCAATGGAAACCTGACTAGTACAGATATTTAACTTTTCACAGATCCTGAAAGAAGTCAAATCAAACTGCTAAATCTCATCACAATACTGTCTAAATCCAGAAAATTGGCTCTGATGATAACAGTACAGACTTTATGGTACCAAAGCCTTATTGCAGCTTTTAGTAGTTGAAAATTACAACAATCTCATGATATAATATTACAGCTATTAAATAAGCCCATTTGGAAAATCAAAACCATTTGTTCTTATTCAATAGGATCTGCCTTTTTCCTGGAAGAACAGGGTTTCTGTGTTTGGTCCATCTCAGTATCAGGTAAGCCCACTGACAGGTTCCACCTTTTGAATGATTCTTCCCATAAAAAGAGATCTTATAGCTGTTTAAGGGATCCTGGCATGAGTCACCTAATTTTATATCAGGACATCAGAAATATAGAATTCACTGTTCAGCTCAGGAATGGTTAGGTGGATTTGACTAATAACAGAACAATGTACTTTAGGCTTTTCTGATTTAAGACTAAAGAATGGTGGATATAATATACACATACAGATGTATTGTATTTCCTGATATATTTTGCCACTGTAAAATATCTAAATATTTATTTTTAACACTACTAAGTATTACATATTTAGCAAGATGTCCAATGCACTTAACATTGTTGATATGGTTTCATAAGTTTTCTATAACCTGGTTAAGTAGAAGGCATCTCTATTGCTCTCTGCTGAGAGACTGCAATGAAACCACAGGAATATTTTAGCACTGGTTTTATTTACAGTGATATTTTAGCATTGGCTTTATTTATGGTGAGATATGACTGCTTCTCATGTTGGCAGAAATTCATTTTTTTACATGTGTATGTGATTATCCAGAAGTTGAAATAAGAAATTGTAACAAACCTCTGACCTTATTTGTATAACCTAACTAAATAGTTGATTTAATGTCACATTCATAAGTGTTTGATAAAAAAAGTAATTATGGATCTAATTGCTGAGAGATTAATATTTATCTATGTAGTTCTTTTTCTATATCAAGCACCATCAGGTTTTTTTTTCCTTACATTTCCAAAAGCATTCACTAATTTCATTTACTGTTATGAGAGTGAGAAGTAATGAACTGCTGTGTGGGAAAGCATCCAGAAGTGGTGATGCTTTTAAAGACTTACACCTTTGCTATAGTGCAATCTTGACCAAAGTATTGAAAAACAATATGAACACTAGTACAGATTAATTTCTAGCTCTGAAGTATTCTCACAATTTAAAATTCATACTAATATGATTAACTTCCAGTTGCTTGCTCTGATACGATCTGCTTTCAAGTTTGTTCTTCCTATCAGTGATAACAGGCACTAGACTAATCTGTAGACCAATTTTTGAGCATATTTTGAAGGTAGAATAAAAAAGAGAAGAACTGAATCAGCAGAAGTGGCTGATTGTGCTCCACTCCCTCTCTTTCTTCATACTCCTGCATGTAAGGGGGTGGATACTGGCTGATGAAGTAAAAAAGCTTAGAGGATGGGTAAGGTGTTGTGATGGAGTGGCATTTTGTTCAGCACATTAACAGCTCTTCTTCTCAGGAACATATTTTCTGGGAACTCAGATTCTTATCATCCCTACACACTGTGGATTTGCCTGCTGTTTTTTATTTTTGTCAGCTTTCTTGTTCCTCTAAATCTGGCAACATCAAACATTTGGTTTGCAGCTGACTGTCTCTTTGTGAAGCTTTAGTCCAAGTTATTTGTTCCTCCACTGATACTGGGAAAAAGTGTAGTTTAAATGTAGCACACATACTGCATTTTTCAATTAACTGAAAGCAGCTCTATTTTACATGTGGTTTCAGAGGAGCTGAAAATTCCTGTATTCCCCTAGAGCTCACATGACAAATGTTTTAGTTCAACTTCATTTTACTTCTTTGAGGCAAATCCTCTGTGACTCATTTGTTTACAAACATCATGAAATTATTAATGTCTCTGAAACCATGGATTACTGTGGCTAACTTGTATGAACACTTTGCACTAAACCCATGTGGAACTGAATTTAACATGAATATATATGGACAAGCTACAAATTTATGTCGAAACAAAAAAAAACAGATGTATGTCCCCTTATTTTGAAGATTAAAACTTCAAAGAATTTCTCACAAGGTTTGGCATTTATTAAAGCCAGATAATGCATTTAATTTCAAATATAAATTCATTTATACTTGGCAAAGAGAAACCCCTTGTTGTTCTTTTGCTCTTTATAGTAGAAGGCTGAAGACTTACAGGCACTCCAGACAGGAGACAATGTCAGTACTCCCTCACCACCTTTTACAAAGATGAATATTTCTGTTCTCTGTATTCATCTGCTTTAACTGCAGGTTTCCTTTGCATTTCTAGACCTTTCAGATTCCTTAACAAGGAATATAAGGCTCATAAATTACCTTTATCAAGGGAACAAAACAGCTGTCTGTCAAGCTGCTCCATCTTGAATGTTGGTGCGATAAATCTCCAAGAGTCATGTTATCAGGTGCATGAGGATGGTGAAATAGTACATTTACATAGAGGAGGCAAACTAAAGTTACACCATAAACCTCAATTCTGCCATTTTCCAGCTTCTAAGTATTTGACTTTGCAATGCTGTGTTCTCTTTAACAGTGTTTTGTGTGTCACTTCCTGTTTCTTTTTTAAAAAGAAAACTGAAAAAAATGCTAGAAATTTTATGAAAATTTTATGATCATATTGAGAGCCATCTGCTGTCTGTAGATGCCTGCCAGCTGAGCTGCTACCATAACTGAAATCAGTGGTAGGCTATCCTCTAGCACTAAGAAGCGAGCACTTTCCTCACAGATTTCATGGGAGGGCCCTGGACTCCTCAATATCTGAGTTTGCTCCCCACATCCTGCCATCATTTTCTTCCTGCTCCAGCATGTTGTTCCAATTGCTTTGCTGAGCCTTGTGTCCTCTTCGTATCCAATTGTTTGAAGTAAAAAAAAAAATCTGTAACAGTCAGACTCTTGCCTGGTTTTCTTTCTGTTTCTCTTACCACTGCATTTGTCTACTTCTGTACATCCTCTTCAATTCTGTCTCTGCTCCGTCCTATCCCTTCCCTACTCTTGTCCTCAGCCTGTTTCTTTTTGCTTTATTTTGGTATTTCCAATGCCTCACTCCTCCTTGCATTGCTTACTCTTTTCCTCTTTTCCAGTCTTCTGCTACCCCTCCTGCCCTTGGGGACAGCTGTGGGGCAGGCCTCCCTGCTTCTCTTAGCTTGGCGTTTAGAGACATGGTTTAGTGGTGGACTTGACAGTGTTACATTTACAGTTGGACTCAATGATCTTAAGGGTGTTCTCCGACCTATATGATTCTATGGTTCTGTTCTATGATTCTTCCTATGTCTGCTCCCAGCATGGGCAATCTCCAGGACCCCACCTCCAGGTTGCAGTGCCAGTGCTCTCTCCCTTGGCCAGGCACTGGTATTTCAACAGAAAAGGGATCCCAGCTTCACTTTAGCAGTGCTTTGTGGTGTAGCTTTCCCTGAATAAAAAAATTGTCCCACAGCAGATAATCATATTTCAGCACAAGTTGTGTTATTTTTTTCCAGATTATATAGAGTTTAAAGAAGTCTTCTAACAAGGTATCTTGGACAGACTTGCTAAGGAAACGTGGTACTTGGAGGACCTATATTGTGGGTTATCTGGACACTTTGTGTTGCTCCAGTGGTACCAAGCAACTACAGATTTGGATCTGTTTAAGTGAGGTGTGTGGTGCCTTTTATATCCATGCAGCAATGTAAAGCTGCAGAGTGCTGATGGATCTTGGCTATACATTCATCTAGATACAGATATATACTATTATGTATCTGTTAAGGTCTGTGTAATGCTAACTGACCCATGAGTAAGTTCAGGATGTTTCGACTGGTTACGGATGCTTTATAAGAGCAGTTGCTTTCCCATGGTCTCATGTGCAGCTTCAATAATGAAACAGAAAGCAAACTATGGCAAAAGAACATCTCAGTGAAAACTTTCAAGCTGCCAGACTTTACTGGACATAAGATACCATAACAAACATAACCTACTGTAACATAAGCTGCCAGACTTTACTGACCAAATTTTACTGGACATAACAAAATTATACTGCATATCTCAGGCAAATGAGTATATCTCAGTGGCTGGACCATACCAAGTTTGTAAATAAGACCTGGTTTCAGTGGGGCTGCTCCTATAGGCTTAAAAGAGAAACTAAGTCTGTTCTTTACTGCCAGGATTGTTTGTTTAGTGCTGTTTCTAAAACAAGCCATGGTGGGGACAGGTAGGAAACCTAGCTGACACTGAAGAGTGAGTGGTGGTGTGGTGGTTTTGGCTGGGGTAGAGTTAATTTTCTTCATAGTAGCTAGTATGGGGCTATGTTTTGGATTTGTGCTGGAAACGGTGTTGATAATTCAGGGAGGTTTTAATTACTGCTGAGCAGTGCTTCCACAGAGCCGAGGCCTTTTCTGCTTCTCACCCCACCCCACCAGCGAGGAGGCTGGGGGGGGCACAAGAAGTTGGGAGGGGACACAGCCGGGACAGCTGACCACAACTGACCACAGGGACATTACATACCATATGACATCAGGGTCAGCATGTAAAGCTGGGGGAGGAGAAGGAAGTGGGGACATTCAGAGTTACAGCATTTTGTCTTCCCAAGTAACTGTTACACTTGATGGAGCCCTGCTTTCCTGGAGATGGCTGAACACCTGCCTGCTGGTGGGAAGGGGTGAATTAATTCCTTGTTTTGCTTTGCTTGCACACATGGCTTTTGCTTTACCTGTTAAATTGTCTATCTCAGCACGTGAGTTTTCTCACTTCTACTCTTCTGATTCTCTTGCCCATCCCAGCAGGGGCCGAGGCTTGACCAAGCGGCTGTGTGGGGCTTAGTTGCCAGCTGGGGTTAAACCATGACAGGTGGCTTCCCTCAGAAGCCTTTGGAATAATAAGAGTTACTCAGTGTAAGTGTGTGTTTGTATATTTGTCTATTAGATAAATTTTAAACTCTGGAAATACTTGTACTTATCAAGAGTATGAATCGTTAGAGCACATGTACTAATGGTGTTTTCTATAGTACTTTTAATCTTTAATTAACAGAAATGCATCCAGAATCAAATAAAAAAAAGCATTAAATTCATCACCATAATTCCACTGATACACTTATGTCCTAAACTGAATTTTGTCTTTTTGTTTTTTCTTCCCCCATAAATTTCTGGTCTCTCTTCTCCATGCAACAGCTGCACATACCAACTCACAATAATAGCAGCCCTGATGCCAAGGGGACAAAAATACAAGTTGAATAACTAAAACAAATTACAATTTTGCATACAACAGGGCAGTACTTGTTGTAATTACCAGGTCATTTCTTTGCTGCCTGATGAAAAGAGAGTGATTACTAGGCATTTGTGTAAATGCTTACTGTTCATTAATGTTTTATCTGCTAACTGCCACCATTACTCTTCTCAATGTTCACTTAAAAATAATGAGTTCATATAACTCAGCTGGTCAACCACAAAGTGCAAATAACAAAAGGGTCATACTTTTTCAAACAATACAAGTGCTGATGACATTCAGCTAAATAATTGAGCAAATACCTAAAAATAATGCATCTTTTACTCTGCATATATACATTTGTATGGGTGTATATACAGGGTTTATTTTTTCATTTTGAAAAAAGTTTACTCAGCTCCATATTCCCCTTCAAAAAAAGTATTTTGTTCAGAAAAACCTTGGAGAATCAACTATCTTATGTAAATTGTAGATATTCTAAGCAAAAAAAAAGTTTATCCTGACTGTTGCTTTAGCTTTTAGCACAGAACTAGAAGGATTATATATTATATTTATTATATAAATCATAAAGTATTAAAAGATTAAATATCTCTTCTGTCCTTGCATTTAATGCATCAACATTCTGGCAGAAAGGAGTGGGAGAGAGCCCACCATGCTGCATTGCCGTCCCCTAGGGATGGGTACTGGCCAATGTCTGCAGCGGGATGGGAGCTGCCCTGAGCGGCTCCAGCTCTGAGGTGCCCTGGGACCTGGTAGCCAAATCCACAGCAGGCGGACGTCCCCTTAGGCCCTGGCCAATGTATGTGGAAGCTGGGACCTTTTTTGGGGTGAAATACTCAGATGTTGCTAGGCTTGAACTCCAGTTGGTATTAATGGGAAAAAATATGTTTAAATTTCCCTCCAATGCTTGGAAACATAGGTACTTCTAACATAAGTGTTAGCAAGCCTATAACCAAATATTTTCTTAAACCATGTTGAACTATTTTGACTTTTTTTCAATATTTGAAGCTATGAAATATTTACACAGCCAGCAAGTAGACTTCTCTCTGCTGACTTCCATGGACTTTATACCAGGAGCAATTCAGTTAATTTAAGGGGTTAGGTTCTTTTCATTTTAGATGGTGACGCTACTTCCATTTCCTTCCGTGGGGCAACAAGTGGGTAGGAAACTCATGTCTGTGAAAGTTCAAGTATTGCCTATTCAGCACATTGAGGTACACAAAAGTGGCAGATAGCAAACAGGGAACTTGGACTTCAGCTAATTTTGCTTCCTTCTGGACCCTTCTCCTTGCCCTTTATGCTGCCTCTCTTTGCATGCTTCCCAGCTGTGCTTCACTGCTCTGACCCATGCTGACCCAGAAGTGAGCAGCTCAGAACTGTAAATACTCCTGTCTATTGCAGGTGGCACTGACTCCTTCCTGTAGCCTGGGCTGCAGAGGAAACACTTGGTCAGTTTTGCAAATAGCAGGTACAGTCAAAAGCAGAGCAAAAGCAGAGCTAATAAAGCCTGCTCACCTGCTGGGTTAGCGTCCTTTCTCATTGGGAATTCCTCCTTCTTCTGCCATTCCTTAACTCCTTCCACAACCCCCAGCAAAGTATCTTCTTTATCGGCCACAGAACAGCAAAGTTGCAGTTAAATAGACTGGAAACAATTCTACTAATCAGAGTAATTTCTAATATTTTAGTTTAGTAGTAGCAAATTTTTTGAACCTGAGTTGGTGAGGATTGAATAACCTGTTATTAATATCTGCATAACTTGTTATTAATGTCTGCTTAGTAAAAGCAGCATAAGTAGTTACAATGTTTATTACTTTAGACCTGAGAGGTTTTTTCAGGTGCACTGAGAGGCAATTTGAAAGCAAGATGAACTGCTTTAAAGCTTATTAGATTTAGAGCAGAGTTAAATAGCTTTACTAACACAAAAAGACAGCATTAAACACTGAATTGCTTATCTATATCTGTAAAATGTGTAGGGAGAGGTCAGAATGATTAATTTTTGTACACATATAACGCTAGTTGCACAACACTGGATGTTGAAACATCTTTAAAATTATGATTTTATGCTTGGTGTCAGATATTTTAACATACCATTGTAAGACTGTCCTCTAGGGCTAAGCCACAGAAAAGAATTAATACTTAATACATGGAAGTAAATGCTAATTCAATTCATGCTCTGGAGCCACGAATTTCCTATTTAAGTTCCTTAAATAAAACTTGACTATATTTCAGACTAGTGACTTCACCCTTCCAATTTCAATCCTCCTCATTTCTTTCCAGTTGCTATCTGTCCTATTTCCCTGACCTAAAGCAAAATTGCATTTGTTTTTAAGTAGAATGTCTTGAACAGTCAGATGAAAATTGTGGATATTTCCTGATGACTGTGACTGTTTTACCCTGACTATGCCGAAGATCTCCCAAAGTTTGTAAGAGCTTGCAAAGCATTACAATAGTTCAATCATAACCAGAATTTATTAGTTTATATCAACTAGTACTGGTGAGACATCAACCCCAATTATGTGCATAATATATAATGGATGGTCAGAAATTCATGCAGTGGATGAGAGAGAAAGCATGACTCATTCTTGCTCATTCAGTATCTGTGCATGCTTGCCTGTGCACACACTTGTTTACAAGCACTGTTAACTGCCTGAGGCTGTACAACTGCTTAAGATTATCAGCTCTTCACTTAACATGTCCTTTAAAAATCTTTGACCACAGAACAAATTTGCAAGAAAAGTAAACAGATTGTAGAAGATGTGAACTTGGCAAAATGTGCCGAGGTACAAATACTATACTTACCTTTAGTTTCCTGGAAACCCTAACTTTGCAAATGGTTTGAGTATCTCAGAGATTGAAGTAAGACTGGTCTCTTCCCAATGTACAGAGGTGAAATCCTGCTGAAGTAGGATGTATTTCAAGCACCTATGATTCTCTTGTTTATAATTCTTCCCCACGACCTTATTCTCTAGGACTACTGTACTGCCTAAGTCTATACTTCCACAATTTGCAGGGGATTTACAACTGTGTTGTTAAACTAAACCAGATTTTTGGTTTTGTTTTTAAAAAACAAACCCAAAGCAGAGTAGCTTCCTTTAGGCTTGTGCTTGTGTCCTCACATAGGTTTGTAAGTAATCTGGGTGTTAAAATGATCCATAATGCCTATAAATAATGTTTCCTTTTTCTTAAAAAGTTAGTAGGAAATTCGTGAACTAAAACACCTTGCTAAATTAGAGTTAATTATCTGGGTGCTTCTTGTGGTCTTGCAGAACATCAAGTTCAGCAAAACTCTAAGAATCAGAAAACTCAGAGCTTTAGACTTCCCAACCCACCTCAGATGACAAGGTCAGTTCTGTGAAGGTAAACCTAGCACAGTAAACACAGCCGAATTGCTTACAGATTTAGGCATTCCTGCTTGCAATTCCCAGCTCCGGCAGGGTCAAGGTTAAGGGAACAGATATGTTCTTATCTGTTCCTTTCCTGCTTTTCAAATCTTGAGTTACACTTAAATCTGTATTCTGGAAGCGAGATGTCACTGTCTGGCCTTACTTAATTATGTTTTACCAGTAAGTTGATAGGTCATAAAACTGCAGTTCACTGTAAACTAAAACTAGGGACAGCAAGAAATAAATTGAATTAATAACACTACAAAGAGCACAGGTTGTTATACAAACTGGATTATTCATTTTGTTATACAATGACATAAAAATATATTTTTTTATTTTCAGAATTTCTATCAGGATGCTGAACAATTCCAAGATATTATTGCAGTTTCTCTAGGCTATAGGGTGCAGTTTAATTGTTAGGGACATACACTATAATTGTCTTACTAATAAAGAATTTACAGTTGAAAAAATAAGGGGGTTTTGTTGTTTGTTTTTTTTTTCTTTTTACAGAACAATAGAAAAGGAACTAAATGTGCACTATACCTTGTGTTCCCCACCGTTCTTTGTAATACTGAGTGGCTTCTGCCTGATTTTAATTTAGTAATTACTACTCACTAGTCTCATACAAATTTATTAATACTGAGTTATCTAATGATTCATCTAACACCAAGTTTTTGAATTCTGATGCACTGCAAGAGTGAGTAAATGGCCACTCTTCCATAGGAACAATCACATTTTCTCTCTCATTTTAAGCCAGCTAAGGAGTATAGCTTTATTTAGTTCAAACCTCAGGTTGTGACTCTGAAGTATAATTTCCCTTTTTACTTCGGAACTGCTTACCGTTTATAGTGTGTAATTCCATGCCTCAGTTATGAAATATTTTTGTCTAAATAAACGTCTGGTTACAGAACTTTTTTGAAGCTGGTTCCCATAGAAACAATTGAGAGGGAATCATGCTTTTATTCCAAACATCTTTTATTTTCATTTAAGAGAAACCATCAACTCTACTGATTGCTGCCTGCAGCTGGATAAATTTCATTGCCGTATTCTCCAGTCTGTGTCCCTGCACGCCCACTGTGGCACTGCATCAACAGTATAACAGTAGTGATCACCCTGACAGAGCATCCCAATTGGGTTTACACAAAACTGAAGGATTGCAGGTAGGGCTCAGTGGAACTTGGTTGATGGATAATCTTCATGCTGACTCTCTGCAAAGGGAGGCATGCCACCCTATTAGAATAGATGTCCAAAGTTAAAATGAATATGCACATTTTGAAACAGCTGAGTTGAAAAGTGTGCTCTTCTCTTTATCTGCAAAGTTAGGAGCTCAGTAGTAAGCATACCCTCCCATTGCTGACTCTGGCACAAGCTGTAGCTTGTCTTTCCTTTCTCATCTCTAAAAGTTCCCTATTATAATCCCATTTCTCAGGTTGTCCATAACTGCAATTCTCTGTCTATGCTTCTTTCTACACAAAATGCCTAAGTTAATTTGAGACCCTGTTGTGAATTCATGTTTTCTCAGAGGTTTCCAAAAACCTACCCCAGAGATGCTACTTGGAATGCCACCATGCGTGCATGGGCTGCACACATGTCAAGGTTTCTGAAGTGTTTTTGCTAGGTTTAACTCATTTGTGCCTTGCTTCCACCTAAGGCAGAGTCCTCGCCTGCCTGCACCTTCCAGTACCCATACTGTTCCCCCTCTGCGATCGTGTTTAGACATCTGCCACTCTCAAGTTTGCAGAGAGTGAGGCAGGTGAGACAAGCAGGGGCTGTGAACACTGCCATGACATGTTATCAAGACCAACCCTCTGTGAGAGACTGAAAGAGTTAGTGTCTCCAACATTGTGGTGGGGCAAGTTCTGCTTAAAGACAAACCCTGCACAGCAAGGAACCCAGGTGAAAACCCCATCAGCTCAGACATCAGCAACAGGAGGGAGAGAGCGTGCTGGAGGGTGCGCAGCTCCCTGTTCTGATGAGCTCTTCTGATACAAAGATCAAACAATGGCCACGTCTGCAGGGAAGGAGAAGTTACTCCACAAACGACCCCCAAGCCCAAAGGCTCCAAAACTGCTCATTAACCTGACGAGTTTGGGTGCCCACCCGAAGGAGGGGCAAGGATGATAAAAGGACACAAAGTGAAGCTCCGGGTGCGCAACCCCACCGGGACTGGACCCCTCGGCTGACTGGACCCCTCGGCAGACTGAACCAATGCTGGACCCAGAACAGGTGAAATCTTTCTCTCTTCCTTTTTCTCTCTCTGTCTTCTTCTCTCTTTCCTTTTCCACAATCCCTACATCTCAACTGTTTCAAGATATAAACCATTGACCAACTCTGAGACTAAGAGTGGATCCAGCTGCCCCTGGGCCCTTCTCTGAGGAGGAGTCTGGAAAGCAAGGGGGTCTGCTCTGAACTTCGTGACTCAACGGGAGGGATCTCCTTATTCCCTGAATTGATGTATGTGGTTACATGGCTTACAGAAGTAGTCTTATGCCAATTTCTGTTGTTAGAAACCCTGCCACATACTACCACGCCTCCCCAGTTCTGTTTGCTTCTGTCATAAATAAAATCTTTAACCAATCGTTTGGTGTCATTTCACCTTAATTTAGCCCGAGGAAATTTTGAATTAAACATGACTCCCTGGTCTGTCCAGTCTGGGTCATGACACCCTCTGGCTCATTTCCTGGGCCTCAGGTTGGTTACTAGCACCAGTCTCAAACTGGCAGTTCTCCAGCACACCAGCAGCTTGACTTAAAAGCCAGCAGTTGTTGCAGGCTTCCTCAGGCCACATTGGTGTGCTACAAAACCTTCACCAGGCTTCTGCTGGAAGTAAGTATGAGCAGGAGGAGGCTGTCTTCTGCCTCGGTATAGACCTGAAGGGAAGCCAGGGTACCATGAGACCAAGCCTGTGGCTGTTCAGGTCTTCCTTAACTTCCCTGTCTTTTCCTTCCATCTCCTTCAGAGGAGCTTCCTTTAACCAACTAACAATATAAAGAGATCCCCTTGTCACCTGAAGAAGTTGGGCACAGCAGTTTTGGGCATGAATAACATACTTTATCTCAAAATTCCTCAGTATTTACCTTCAGTGTTGAAGTCAATTTTTTTAATGCATTGTTGTGAGGAAGCAAAATATCTCTTTTGATCAGTCTAAATTGTGCTTTACTGATCCAGCCAAAGAGGTTAGTTCTTCACTGTCTGTGCAGCAAATGTCCTTCCTCTCGTCACCTCATTCTTCTAAAACCTTTACTTTTGCAAATTTGTGTAACATTTACTTCCTTATCACATAGTCTTGCATCATTCTTGTGCCTGAGCCAATAACTCTTTCTCTGCCAGTTAGTTGAAACTCTTCTAGGACAGGGACGTTTCCTTTATGAATTATCGCTTGAAAAAAATTATATTTTTATGGCAGTCAGTAAATAATAATTCTAAAAAAAAATCACCAGACTATTAATATCTCATGATTAGAGAAGAAACTAGGACACTAGGAATATATTCCATAAACTCAGTGTCATGTGGTTTTCCTATTGTGTGTTGTATATGCAAAGGTGTTTCATAAATTTCCCAATATTGCTAACGTTATGACACAGATTCTGCTATAGTTTCTACTGCAGAGAAAAGTGCTGGTGCAAAAGCACCATCTGAGGAACCAGTGGTAACAGCTTCACTGCCTGCTGAATAGCAATGCCTAGGTACATGTCATTGGTAAGTAGCATTCAAATGCAAGAGAGTTTTCACAATAAAGGATTATTTTCAATATAAAAAAGATGTCCTGAGGCACCCCTCTTGCTATTGACTGCATGCCTGTTTTCTTAGATATATTAGAAAATGGTGCCTGCATTCTCCTCTGCTACAGGAAAATACAAAATCTCCAACAACTACTTCCTTTTAATTTTTTTAATTTCGTAAGTTAGAAGAAATTACTCATAATCAGTTAGACAACCTGGGAAGATGAATATAGGAAAAGACTTGCTTGTTAAACACATTAGCTGCTTACAGAATTATCTCTCCAATCTGCACTTCAACTAGGCTCTTACTCTCACATATTTCTGCACCATGAACTTTTAGTGGTTTTACCTGTGAAATCTGAATTCACAGCCAGAGTGTTCTCTGCTCCCCAGCATGTTTGGTGCACACCCTAAAGACAGTAATGATTACTCTGGCTGGCTGAATTAACATATTGCCCCAAATTTTTCACTTTGTGTACTAGATCATTACTTGTATAGCTCATTCTGAGCTCAAATGCATTTTCTTTGTTTGGCCCACTATTGATCTTGGTATGGGTGGGTGTCAGAGCACAGGTTATCTTCTCTGAGGCAGAGGAAAACTCTTTCTAACACAGAAGAGCTGCAAGTATTTAATCCCTACTGTGTTCTGATCCTGCAGAGCTGCACAGGCCGATCTACCAGCTTTGCTCCAAAAGCTGCCTCAGTAGTCTGCAGGCAACACCTGCAAACATGAGGTGCAGAACTTTGCATTCACAGTAAGGCTTCATCAAATCCTGCTCCACAGAACTACTCAATTAAAGATGCGCTGTGTCTGTAAAAGAGGTGCCAAAATCAGTTTGTCAAAGATTATAAACAGTTCCAAAATGGAACAGTCAGTGTTTGTGTTCTATAGTTCATAGTGCAATATGCAGACACCCTTTTTCATCCTTGGTGAAAACCCTCAAGGAAGCACACATCCTACTATGGTAGGATAGGAACTGCACTGTACCACTGTGGATTTACAGTAGAATTCTTTCTAAAAAGTATATTTGCCCTTCTCTGTGCCTGTTCAAATGCTGTGTTCAAGAAGGGGACTTTATACAGCCTCTGTTGACACTAAACCAAAATTTTATTTGGCACCAGCTGCTTTAGATTAAATAAATTTGATTTGGAGTCACTAAATTAATTTGAAAAGGCATTTGCATGAATAGAAACAAGAGACTCAGAATGTGATGCAGCAAGTCCTCCTGTGGACCTGAAGAGACAGAAGCAGGAAACTGTTCCAGCACTCCTGCTCACTGAAATCGCTTCCTGCTGAGTGTTGTACCAAGCAACTTCTCTACCCAGCTTCTGAAACGTGAAGGGGGTCTGTCTGAACTATTGATCAGCCAGCACAAACCTTTCATTCTGAGGTCTCTGCCTTTTCCTGAGCTGAATAGGTACTTGCATTTAATAAGCTGAGAGACAGATTTTTGTTTGGCTTGCAAGAAGCAGTCCTTTCAAGCAAGTCCTTTACTGCCATAGGAAGTCAGCTAATTTTTAACTGGCTCTAAATAGATATTCATATGCCATCCCATATAAGATCTAATGGATGTGTGTATACTGAAAGTACATTTACCTCTACTGCAGACAGACACAAGACATCTCTACTTGTGACACCAAACGACTGGAAGCATGCAGACATTGTTGATGTGGTGCAGAGCCCAGGCTAATAGGCACTACTTCTTGGAAAAAGGTTATATCAGCACCAAACAAGCCAGACTCCAACAGGTTTCCAGTAGCTTGATGCATGTCCTGTAAGTTTCCATTTGCCTACAACAGATTATATGCATTTACCTTACACTGTGACTTGAGCAGTAGCAGTCCAGTATTTTTTTCCACTTCTAAATGTTTATTTGCTCATCCATAGAAAATCCTGTTATCTACACCCACATGTCTACTTTCTTATGAAATAAGCCTTTCTTCTGAAATAAAATAAGCAAACAAAAATAAATTTATAAGTCAAAAGTAGAAGGGCTTTTGTTGTAAAGATACCTTTGTGTAGAGGGTAAGAAAAGGTAAAGATTGCATAGAAAATGGCTTTGAAGAGCCTGCATGGCTGTTCTGAAGAATTTGAGACAGTTGAGGAAGAAATTGTGGTGTTCTTAAAACTGAAAAACCTGTTTCAGACAGTAGCTTATCTGCATTGATGGTGAGTTCTGCAAGCAATGCAGCCAACTGGCTTCTTACAAAATAAAATCTCACAGCACGCTGACACAAAGGCAATAAGCTTTTCTGTGCCTCTAGTACATAGATCAGGTATTACAGATCAGCAGAATTATTTACTTGGCAAATGTTTGGTAGACAAACTGAGAATGGAAGCAAGCAGAGGAACATTACATTCCTATTAGCTCATTTATAAATCAGGAATAAGCTTGGAAAAATCAATTATTATCCTGATAATCCTCTTACTTATACTAGTATAACTGTGTTAACTTTAGGGAATAGGATCCTGCTTTACAGCAGTCAGTCTCAAGGCTCTTTACAATTTCACGTGCAGTCCAAGCTGACTGTGGACTTCAGGTAACATAGCTGTGTCAGTCCAAGGAGCTGTTCCAGAGAGGTTTATAGTAGGTCATAGTGTTGTCAAGAGTTATGCAAGTTGTTAATGCGGCAGTGGACTTCCCTTTACCAGACCTGAGTGGAGGTTTTACTCATACATATGATGTACAACCTTCCAGCTTTAACTGCCCCTAAAGGACAAATGCTTTGTCTCTACAAACAGAAAGATGGTTTTCATGCAAACTACTATTCCACAAAATTTACCTGTAATGCAGAAAAGAATAAATTGCACAATATAGATTTTTGTGCATCTAGAAAAATATTAGGTTTGCAAAGTTAAATGTGGGACTCTTCTCTCTGTACAAAGAAAGTATGTGGCTGATGAAAGGTGAATTTTGATCAGCATGGAGTACCAGCATTTTAAGAGATGCATTGTTGTTGTTTCTGTATGAGCTTCTTAAAAGCACTCTGGCAGTCTGTTTTATTTCCCAGTGAAATCTGTCTATGTTTGAGTTCTTATAAAAATACCACTGTGTCCTAGAAGGCCTAGAAAGCCTAAACTTTAGTAATAAATCATATCTATTTCAAAGAGTTTATATACTGTACTGGAAAAATAAAGTGGGTTTTCATTTCCACTGATTTCTGCAGAGAGCCAGAAGTACCATTTCTAACCTACCTAAATTGCTTGGAGATGGTTTATTTGGGAAATTGCATTTTGTTATACGGTATCCTTCCATTTTGATGTTGAAAGGGCTGATCTTTAAAAATCAGAAGGACTCTGACAGCAAGATATTCTCTTTGAGGAGATCTTGACTTTGCAACCTGGTCCAAAAGATTGGTCTCCATCATCCTCTGCATGCTGCCGTCCCATCCACTCTTACATATACATGTAAGAGAAACAGCTATAGGTTTTTCTTTAGCTCTGTGGGATTGTGTATGCTAGGAGTTTAAATTGGGGCTGTTCTGTCAGACCATTACATGACATGGAGAGATGGAAACCTGATGCTTGAGAGGGTTTGCAGCTGTTTTAGTAGTTAGATTTGAAATAACATTAAGAGTGTTTCATTTGAGATGAAAGAAAATGTATTTAAAGTAAGATAATTGGCATGTAATGCATGGAGAATTCTTGTTTTGTAGAAGCAGGTAAATGATTTCTCAGCATCCACAACATGTGGGGTTTTTTTGCTGTTATTGTTAAAGCATTAGAATTCACAGCAAGAGAGGAATTGGAGTTGTGACTGAGGTTCTTAAGTTAACCGTGGAAGAACATTTACATCTTCATACATCTACCCAGCTGTTTTTCTCATCTGCTTTGGGGATCCTTGAAGCAATATTTGATTGAAAAAAGTCTGAGCTACTATAATATTTGTGGAAAAAATGTCTTGCCTTTGACATACGCACTGTCTTGATGAGAAAAAAATAGATCTGGTGAATGGGGCCATACTGACAGTTGCACATGGGTAAGTTGATACACAGAACCTGTATGAAACGCAAGAAGAAAAATTTGCATCTGAAAAGGAGTAGTAGGAGCTACGTCATTTGTCAGTTACTCTGGTTTCTCATCTGTCTATGGATGACTGGTTTTACTTCTGTTCCTCTAAGGGTTGTTCCAGAGGCACTAAAGCTAAATGCCATCTCTAACTTGGAAATGGAAATATATGGGCCATCTGGCGCTTGTTTTTTTTTCATCTGGTGCTTAAGCTTTTTAGTCTTAAAAGTTGACAGGAAAATAAAAATGACAACCTTAGCTGTCAGGTAGCATAATTTGAAAACATGTATGCTCTCTCTGCCATTGAAAGCCATGTTTATTCCTATCAAGCAGATCCAGTAAAATGAGTGCAAATGGAGAAACATATTTGAGGAAGAATATTTTGCTTTAGTTTCAAAATTACAGAATATAGAAAGATTTCTTGATAATTTGGAAGTCATCAATATCAACCATGTATTGTCATTACTGTACTGTGACATTTCACATGTTATCTTTTATCTTAAAGTTTAGATCCAGTTTTGTGAAGTGGCTCTTTTTCTTTTTTTTCATAGCACTGTTGTTATACTGTTGATATATTGTTCTGCTGTGTAACACCTCTTTTTCTATCATTGGACTCAGTTCTGTGCCACTTAACATTTCCCCATGACGTACGATTTGATATCCCAGGATAATCACATTTTGTTTGCTTAAGCAACCATAAATTTTTGAGTGTACAGGGCAGACAACCCTGCTTCAGTTCTTTTTTTTTTTTTTTTTTTCATATCTTCTGTGAGAGGATTGAGATTTGTCAAGAAAAACCTCTTTTCATGCTTTTCATCACACTTTTCCTCTCAGAGCTTCATAGCAGAAATCACTAAGTCTGTGGTTTAGGATTCTTTGTTTTCCTTTTGATGTCCTTTCCACCTCCTTGCTGCCCCCATCAGCTGAGCAAGTTCAGCTGCTTGCATTACTGCACACTGAACCAGGCTGTGGAGCTAGTGTAACCTGAAAATACCTTTTTTGGCCATCTGCCCTGGTTTCAGCCCAGCCGGTAACGAAGCACCACGCAGCCGCCCGCTCACCACCCCCCACCACCCACCACCCCTTACCCCCTACCCTACCCCCCCCTCCCCCGCCCCTGGCCACGGTGGGATGAGGAGGAGAAAATATAAAGAAAAGCTCATGGGTCAAGATAAGGACTGGGAGGGATCACTCACCACTTATGGTCACGGGCAAGAAACGGGCTCAACTTGGGGAAAAAACAAAATCAATTTAATTTACTACAAATCAAATCAAAACAAGAATACTAGGAAGTAAACCCAAACCTTAGAACACCTTCCCCCCACCCCTCCCTCCTTCCTGGCTCATTTTTACTCCTGAATTCTCTACCTCCTCCCCACAGCAGCGCAGGGGGACAGGGGATGGGGGTTGGGGCCAGCTCACCGCAGCTTGTCTCTGCCGCTCCTTCCTCCTCGGGGGAGGAGGACTCCTCACTCATCCCCTGCCCCACCATGGAGTCCCTCCCATGGGAGACAGTCCTCCACGAGCTTCTCCAACGTGGGTCCTTTCCATGGGCTATAGTTCTCCCCGAACTTCCCTGGCGTGGGTCCTTTCCGCAGGCCGATCTTCAGGCACAGACTGCTCCAGCGCGGGCTTTCCCATGGAGTCACGGCCATCTTTGGGGGTCTCCGCTCCCCCGCTCCCCTCCATGGGCTGGGGGGGGACAGCCTGCCGTCTCACCACGGGCTGCAGGGGCATCCCCTCCTCCCCCGCTCCTCCTCCCCCTCCTTCTGCACTGACCTCGCTGTCTGCAGAGGGGTTCTCTCACATTCCATTCTGTTCCTCTCCCACTGCAGGTTCCCCTTCTCAAATCTATTCTCCCAGAGGCGCTACCACCATCACTGATGGGCTCGGCCTTGGCCAGAGTCAGGTCTGGCTTGGAGCCGGAGGAGCTTCTAGCAGCTTCTCACAGGAGTCAACCCTGTAGCCCCTCCCCCGCTACCAAAACCCCACCACACAAACCCATAATGCCATCTTATTTTTACCTACAAACAGTGCCACAGCCTGGTTCTTCCTGTCACTCAGAAAACACTTGTAAAACCCGCCACCAAAACAAAAGTACTTTTAAGTATTTAGTTTGATTTTTTACTATTTCCAATGTGTAGCCTCCTCATGTCGATCTAGTTGGTAGCGGTCAAGATGGAGATTCACTTCAACACTCCTTTGAATGGTTGAAGCTGTCCTGGCCTTGGAGTCGTGCTGTGGTAAAAAAGGAACAAAAGGCAAATATAGGTGTCATGACCTGGGCTGGACAGACCAGGGAGGGGTCATGGTGAATTCGGAATTCCTTTGGGCTAAATTAAGGTGAGACGACACCAAATGACCAGTTCAACATTTTATTCATGGCAGAAGCAAACTGAACTTAGGAAGCGTAACAGCAGGTGGCGGGGTTTCTCACAACAGGAATTGGCAGGGAACTACCTCAGTGAACCGTGTAACCCGAGGTAACCATATACTTCAGGTCCGGGAAGGAAATAAGGAGATCCCTCCCGTTGGGTCGGGAGGTTCAGAGCAGACCCCCTTGCTTTCCAGCCTCCTCCCTCCTCAGAGAGGAGCCCAGGGGCGGCTGGATCCACTCCTAGTCCCGGACTTGGTTTATGTCTGCAGGGGTGAGGTGCGGGCATTACGGGAAAGAAGAGACAAGAGAGTGAAAAGAGAAAGATTTCACCAGTCCTGGGTCCAGCGCTGGTCCAGTCAGCCGAGGAGCCCCGTTCTGGTGGGCGCGCGCACCAGGGGCTTCCGTTTATCATCTCCGCACCCCTCCGTCGGGCGGGCACTTGAGCTCATTAGGCTAGTTAGGGGTCAGGCGCGGTTTGTGCTTTCAGAACCTTCCAGAAACGGGCAGGCGGGCTTGGGTACCGTTTCTATCAAAAAAGGAGATTTGTATGTTGTGCAAAATAAATGTCTGGATAAGCTTAAAGGAAACTCAGTGCTGAAGAATTCACAAGTGGAAAAGACAGCTATCACATTTTTGCCCCTTCGTAGAAATATGGATTTCTCTCAGTTGCATTTCTTCTTTCTGTTGGATGTATTGCTCTGAGCATTTTTCATTGCTCATAAATCTCAAAGATGAATAAAAGGGAAGTTTGCTTTTGAATAGGGCTAGGGTGTTAGTGAGTTTTTGAGAAAATTGGAGGTGTTCAGACAAGGGTCAGAATTATTATCCACTTGAGCTACTGGAACCAAGGGAAAGACAAATCCTTAAGTTTTGGGAGATGATTCTGAGATTGTAGCTCCTGCAGGTTCTATATTTGATTGGGTTATTCATGGCTTAATTCAGCTATTTAGTATCAGCCTGTTAGACACAGAATATGCACTTCTAACTGTTGAGTCTGCAAATCAAAGAGTATTTCACAGCTTGCTTTAGTCTTGGTCTCAGAGCAAGATTAATGCTGTTTTGATTAAAGCATATTTAGGTTATTCCTCTTGGAGTGACTGATTTTGCTTGCAGTTCCAAAAGGAACATTTCAGGTCAATCAAAAAAATTTCAGCAAAATAAAGTTGAAAATTATTTGAAATAGAAATAAACACTTCATTTGACATTAAGATGGTTCACATGGATTTTGAACATCATGTTAAAGCACATTTGGAGGGGTAAAAATCTTGCCTCAAATTAGAAAAATGAACTGCTTCATTTGGAAAACTTTAACACTTTGCAGACTTCAGAATTTTTGTTCCTTGTAGTGCTACTTTTTTCCCCACAAACAATTCAAAGAAAGATAATGAATTTTCAAAGGATTCTGCTGCTGCCAAACCCTCATTTTTAATGAAAATGTTTGATGAACTTCTTATATGAAGTGTATAAGAAGTTATGTAACAATCTATGGTATGAATAATTTTTGTGACTTATTTTTCATGTGTTACAGAGTTAAAAAATAAAATCTTAATACATTATCATCAGCTTTTAGAAACTGGATTGTATTATAATTTTATCTGAAACAACTTATCCAAACCTCCCTTTAAAGTGCTTAATTGCCTACTTTTTTTTTTCTGTTCCAACTAACTGGTCAGAGTGAGATCAGTTGGAGTGGGTTGCTCGAGGCCTGAGATCTGATTATCTCCAAGGACAATCCACAGCCTCCTCAGACAAGCTCAAATCTGGCACCAGAGTTCATCTCCAGCTGAACATTCTGTTAACCCAAACTTGGCTAGCATGAGCTTCTGGGTTCAGTGGGGGAAGAAGCCCTTTGACATTTCTACCCCTTGTTGATTGAAATTGTTCTGCACCAAGGTCGTCCAACAAGCAAAGGTTGAGCATCATGACACCATGCTTAGACAATTATGAAATATCTCTCAGTATTGGATGTTTTTCTAACTCATGTCTAAAGCTCAGATGCTCACCTGCTATGATATCTTTCTTGCCCTGATTTGTGTTGATTTGTACCTGCAAGGGAGGGATGATTGTTGGTTCACAAGACGTATTTAGTGTAATGACTTCCTATGATTATTTACCTTTTCATGATCGTGACATAATCTCTAGATAATAATTTCTCTTCATACCCTAGAGGATGTTACATAAGAGAGGATGTTGCATGCATTTGCTTCAGAGACTACCAAGGCAGATACTGTTTCCCACTGCTAGCATTTGAAAAATACAGGGATCTTTCAGGGCCATCAAAAAATAAAAGCATCTAGAACCATTTAGTTTCCTTTGCAGAACATCCATGCACCAGAGAATGCATAGAGCAGACTTCCTCTCTTCCTGCCTCTGGCATCTTCAGAGGAATAGATCTTTCTTCTTCTCAACTGCTTCATCTTTCTGATTGTGCAACAAGGCTGATATGCCTGTTAGCAGGTAACATGAGGTGCTTAAATGATAGGCACATGATAATCAACAATTATAAGTTCCAATTTACTTAGCTCCTGTCCTAGGATGAACAGTCCTTCATGGGTAGCTCTTGCACAAGAGTATTTTCAAGCGTAGAGTGTATGCTCTCTGTTATTGGGAGCTGTGGCACTACACAGCACAAAGGTAGAGAGGGGCTTTAGTGCTGAAGAGGAAAGAAGATGAGATCATTCTGATCTCTGCAAGTCAGAGCTGAATAATCATCGTCTTGCCACCTCAGGCAGATCAGTATCATTAATGGAGCAGTATCTTTTCTTTCAGATTTTTCTTTACCCCACATAGCTTCAGCAGAGTGCTAAGTATACTGGCTGATTGTCACAGGTAAATTGGATTTTTTTTCATATTTGGACACCTGCTTGATGAGAGAACTGGTCTTTCTGTTCCTGCAAACAGAAATCTGGGATTCAAGATGAAGTTTCATATGCGTCATTCATTCCCATCTCATCTCCTGAGCCCAGATAGGTGACTGTTGGCTTCACGTCATCAAAGTCCTTCCTCTTTCTAGACAGTCTTGAGCCCAAGTCAGTTCTGCTTCTCCATCCAGACACTTACCCAATGCCTGTGGTAAAATTCTACCCATCCTTACTACACTACCTGGCCTCCTGCACTAGGGAGATATCTCACCTATCAATCTTAGACTAACTCAGAATATTCTTCATAATGAAGGAATAATCTAGCATGGGGTCTTCCTTTCTTTGAAGGACATTGAAGGGAAAATAAGTGGTGGAAATGGGATGTATTGCAGAGAGAGGCACTGAGGGAAGAGGCTTGGAAAATTGTAAGAGACTTTAGAAGGCAGGATCCCACTTTCCTCCCCAAGCAGCCTTCAGACATCTGCCTCTGCTAACAGACAACATAGTACCAGGACTACAGACCCCCTACTCTACCTTTCCTCTGAATACCTGCCTCTAGCCTTATCCCATGAAGATACGGCCTCATCCTCCATTTTTTCCACAAGTATCTATGATAGGAAGAATATAAACAGGGTTAACTATCTCCCAGTGCTCCCGCTACTGATAATATACCTTTATTTCTTCTGGCACATCTGAGATCAAGAGAAATATATGGCATTACTGCCATCAGTGCTTACAGGAATGTTAAAAACTGCTAAGAGTATACTTTTTAACTCAGAATCAATTCAGTGTTTTGGAATACTGCTTTCAAAAATTGTACTAATTGCTCAGAATGAAATTTGATTTTCCCTGTAACTGTGATTCAGATACACAAGATGACTGAAAACAATATATTCCTTAATGAGAAATTGAAGGAGTCAGAAGTTTTTCAATAAAGCTCTTTTTCCATGGGAAAATTTCAGGTTGCTTAGCCTGGATCCTTTATGGAAATATATCTGCTTCAACAAAACTCAGCACCAGCACCAGCACTCAGCACTAGAATGTTTCATGATTAAGACATTCACCATGTACAAGAACCTGTTTTATCTAATTTTTGGGGGGGGGATTGACCTTTCTGCCAGTTTTTGGTCTTTTTGATTCAGAATAACTTGATAAATGCTGAAGTGATGATATTTTTGATGAGATTAAATACTTGCTTTCTAGCTAGTTTTGATTAAACCTATACCCTAAGGCAATCTTTGAAATTTAATAAATTCCATTTCACAGCGAAAGAGAGCAGAAACATAAGAAGTACTGCAAGACAGATGTACTTCTTTTAACTACAGAGTCTTACTTTCTTTTTATTATGCTGATTTTCTATATTTTGGTAGGTACAAATAGTATTAAATAACATGCAGCATTTGATTAGTGATCATTACCTGAACAAAGCATTAGAATAAACTGCTTCTTACTGCAGATTTTACCTTTTTTCTTGCTATTTTGTTTTCCATTTCAAAGACCACTTCCATTTAAATCATACTAACATATGTTAATAACTTTTATTTTTACTGATTCAGGTCCTGCACTGAGTGTTCTGCATAAGCAGCCCAACTCTATCTTATTTTATTCTGCTTCAATAATATTGTTAAGTCTTCTGTCATAGACAGTTTATGTTTTTTATTGGTGCTTCTCTCATCAGGATTTATTTTCATACAGAATTAATTAGAAAAGAAAATTGCATGCTCCTGCTTCATTAGGAATATTATTATTTTTTTAAATGATAATTCAGTGCACTAGTGGAGAAATTCATCCTGATTTAAATAAAGTGATGAAGAATGTAATTATTGTCACATAGATTCAATGTATGTTCATTCACTTGTATAGCCAGATTGTACCCTCTCCAAAACATGTTAAAAATTCAACATCTGTGTTACAGCTAAATACCTGAGATAAGCCACAGGACAGCCATAACCACCAGAATTAATAAAAATAATGGGAAAGATTACTCTAATCTTTAAACTGAGGTGCATGAAATATAAATCATAGGAATTACATGGTAAATTTAAAATAGAAAGCATGAAAAATTAAAATATGGACTCTCTTATTGACAAAGAAATACCTGCTATTAGCATTTCAAATGTTAATTTCTTTGTATTCTTTACACTGTGAACACACAACCTCTTTTCATGACTTGCACTTTTCTTTTAATGAAGTCTTGCCACTGATCTTTGTAACCTATTAATATGTCATATGTACTGTCTTCAGGGACTCATTCACATGTCATGAATTGTGAGTGTATTTCCTTGATGTGTAATTCATAAACAGATGCAGTAAGTTGGAATTTCAAATACCTGCAAAAGGAGGAATTGGAGGAAATTTTAGTTCAGCTGGCTTCTTAAGCCACCAGGCAAATCTAGAATGGAACATCTGCACAGTAAGGAACCTTTGCATATCAAAAATTACCCAGCTTCCATCAAACTTAAAACAATTATTTATATGCTATCTCACCCAAAGTAAACCATGTCTGCAATACAATTAATTTTCCTTAATGATTTAATTTGTAAAGCTGAAGGAGAAAAGGAAAATTTCAAGAACTGTCTAGAAAAATTCCTTTTTCTTGTAATGATGGTGTTATAACCATGAGTGTCTAGTAGTGGAAGTATTTTTAAATAAGATGTATTATCCCAAACTTGTTTTAATTGGCATCCAACAGCACAAGATAACCTCCTGTGTAACTTGTTTAGTGGAACTGGGACAGGGCTGCTCCCTGAAATGTAGTATTTTGGAACTGGAAAATATTCCTCCTCTTCTTCAGACATAAGGAGCCTCATACAAGCTTTATATGACAGATAGTCCAACAGAGATCAGTGTCAAGTGTACTTTAAATTTTAGCTTTCTTGTGCCTAACTTCCCTTCAATTGTTTGAGCATTGAAATAATTAAACCTTTTACTCTATTAGAATCAATCTTGTTTTCGTTTTAAGTTTGCCTAGCAGTTAAAAAGATTAAATTAGACACAGTGATGGTACAAACTACTGTATGAGGTTTTTCAGTTTCCACAGGTATGCAAACAGTGGTTCATGAAATGAGGTGCACCTACATTATGAGGTGCCACACATCGTAAGGGAAGTTATTCCTGTTGCATTAGGAATTTTGCTCATATTTACCTGAAAATTTGAAATCACAATTTAAGCTACAGCATAATGCTACTAATATGCTATCACATATATCCTACATAGGCATAGGACAGTGGGATTTTCCTAGCTTCTTAGTAGCTTTATCAAGGATGTAGTTTTCATCTGCAGAGATAGTAACTGTTTTGCATGAGAGATATTAGTGCACAGTGTTAATGTGCTGCTGCAATTTATTTTCTTCTTTCACAGAATAGAAACTGCACACAGAAACAATACTTTCTCGATATGTGGGGGGCTATCATCACACTTCTGCACTAGAATGGAGGAGAGTATACATCATAACTGCTTTAAAAGCAAATATTGATCTTTGAAAAGTCTTTTCAGATTTCATTATAGAAAATTATTGTAATTTAAAAATAGAGGCACCATGAGAGGTAGAGGATGACAGCTCTAGGCAAGCGCTTTATGACCATCAAGGATACAATAATTGAACTCATAGTGTCTCAGGATTCTCTTGTATGTTGCATTTATGCCCCAGCATGCCCTTGGGTCTCCTGCTTTTTAAAAAGAATATCATGGTAAAATACATATATTCCTCTAGTGAAAAAATGTCAAGTGTCAGCCCACAGATGAAAGGAACAGCCTGGTATTTGCTCTTTAGCCTAATAGCAATGCTAGTGTCAAAGAAAATGAAGACTAGAAGGTTAAAAGACTAATTTGCATTTTTGTTAAAACAAAGACTACACAAGGACAAAAATTAATAGAATGTGGTTAATACACAGAAACCATGGTTATGGTTTGGGCAGAAGGAAGGCACTTAGCACAGTTTTGACTTGTACAAAAGGAGTATGAAACCAATGAAAACAAAACAACTGAAGAATCATGTTATTCGGGCACTGGTAAAGTCAAAACTTGTCAGTGTGTAGCCTGAAAAGCAAAGTCTCTTGTACAGTTCTGGACAATGAAAAACAACTATTTATAAAAAAAAAATTAAAAAAGAAAGAAAGAAAAAGAAGAAACTACATGGTATCTCAGAATCCTTTTTCTATTCAAAAAATGGATTAATTCAATTGCATAATATCATCTACCATCAGTGCAAAGCAGAAAATGAGTACAAGAGGTCTAGGCCTTAAAGCTCATGAAGCTGATGAGAAACTTTAATTTTTATCCTGATTGCACATAACTTATGTGGAATTGCCCATTAAATTCCTTCAGAACTGGTCCTTAATGTTTAAATTTCTGCTACTTCAACATTGATTAAAGACACAGAAGAGATCCTCTGAAAGTCTTAGGAACAATTCACACAAGCGAAGTAGCAAATATTTATTATTCAGCTCGGTAGCCTAGTGCTTACATAATCTAAAGCTTGTGTGTCAAGAGGATTGTTAAGTCTGACCAAAATTATGTAAAAATAAGACCTAAGGATTTGCAAGGACTTTGCAGTAAAAACATACTTTCTCTTCCATTCAGCTACTCTCTAACACATTCTCTGAGTTTTGAGGGACAAATTTAAAAGATAATGACCTGTACGGAGAATAAGGTACCAATGAAAAAGTTATTTTTTTTCTAAACGATGCATTAATACATTTTTTTTCCAGCTCCCAGACTCCTTCTATGTAGTTATCTATTTGAAATCTGCTCATTTTCCTGATGTTACATCTACACTGTTACAACAGTGACAATTTTAAATGAACAGTTGAAGATATTCTGATATGGTAAATATATCTTCTTATGATTTGTATTCTTAACACACACTGAGTCAAATGACATTTTGTTCAGTCATTTTTTATTCCATAAGGTAATTACAGGGGGGTAATGTGGAAAACTAATTTGATGGTTTTGGTATTCTCTGCCAGAAAGATGAAACAGGAAATGACTTCATCACAGATAGATATAAAAAAACACAATTCAGTAAAAGATTTTGAGCTTTTACAAGTTTACAGCTGATCTTCTCCCAAGTGTCAGATCTGAACTTCAGTGTCTTTTTTAAAACTATATTAATATCTGCTTGGGTGGTTTTGGTGGGGGAGGAGTCAGATAGTAGTTACAGCAGCTCTGAAAATAAACCCTATGTGGAGGCTGGCATTTAGTCACAGTCCATCCCTGCCACCCTTTCCTTGGACCAGCAGCAGCACTGAGGCAGGGAAAGCAACTTCATTTGCTTAAGGGTTAACTTAAACATGGGAACCCTTCAGGAATGGGATGAAAGATTAAGGTTTCAAACCCTTCCATTGTACAGATAGCTTTGTGCAGGACTTTCAACTCAGGCATAAACCGTACTCTTTTCCATTTCCCTTTCTTATCCAGGAGAGGCTGAACCTCTTCTAGTTTGAGTAAAAACTGGTCTTTGGAGCAGAAAAAAAGCTGAAAGAATGTGAAAGTTAGTAGTGTCCCCATGGGTTTTAACACGAGCAAAATGGTGCAGATTCCATAGGAGAAGATAAATACAACCCTCCTGAATCAAGTTCTGTCACAGTTGTATGGAAAGGCTCTAAGACATAAGAAACCTTTTGTCAAAGGTTTTCTCATTTCAGGCACAGAGAGGATTTGAACAATGATCATCCCATGCCAGGTGATTGCTCCAAGTATTGACTACTGAGTAAGGTGGGACTGAAGGGAGAGAGGTTAGTGTTTCCTCTATTTCATGTGAGGTCAGGAGCTCTGAACATGCCTGCTCGGCTGAATACCCAGTAGTATATACAGGAAAATGCCTTGCTGGAATTAGCTGTGATGAGTGGATATTAGGTGTGAGAGAAATCTGGAGTAAGCCAGGGCTATCAAACCTTAAGTCATTAGGTAGTTAAAAAGCTGAAGACATTTGGGTTATTTTTTGGCACCAGGGGAGGAGGAGGGGAGAGAAAAAAAAATAAACCAACAAAACAACCAGAAGTGCCAAAGGGATTTAAATATTTCCAGCATTAAGGAAAAGTTGTGAAGATCTAAATTTTACACAAAATTACCTGAATTCCTGTTCTTTGATTTTAGAGGACAACTACATGAGAACCACGGTGGTATTTTCCCATTGAAATCAGTGGCTCCCTCCAAGGCTTTAATCTGAAACACTTGGTAACTCTTTTCAGGAAGAGAACCAAAAAGTGGGACAGCAGAAATCCCTCATGTTCTCACCTGATGTTTGAAGCCAATGGAATGGTCCATGGAACAGGAGCAAAACATTGGTAAGGGCTTTTGACAATCCCACCAGAGCCTTTCACGATAAGACATGACAGAGAGAGTCCCATAAACTGCTGTGTTTGGAGAATGTCAAATGGAGGCCATTCACAAAAGGAAAGATGATAGGTGTTTTTTTAAGGATTTAATTATTTTTCTTTTTTCTTTTACAGATAAAGACAAACTTGATACAGAAGTCCAGAACAAAATAAGTCTATGTCATTCAGCAAATAATAAACATACAGTTGAAGATAACCTACAGTCTGAAATGAGATTGAGGGGTGTTATAGCAGGTACAAAATAACTGCTACTTTACCTTTTCAGTCATCTGAAAAGGTCTTTTCAGATTAAGTAAATTCACCTGCATTGTGAGTAACTGACTGCACCATTAAAGCAGCTTCCCAATTAATATGAACAAACAAGAAATAGTGAACTCATTTCAGAAATGCTTCCCAAGTCAGTCTTTTTCTTCTTCACTCATGAGTTTAGAGTACTGTGAACAAAGCATTGACATTATCATTGATTTTCCATTGAAACTTATAATATCAACTGCTGAGTGCTGACACGGAAAAATCGACTTACATGAAATCTAGCTGCTATCAGAAACAGCTACATAATGGAAAGGAATTTGGAAAAGTATGTCTCAGGTGTTTTCAGTTTTAAGATAGGGACTTTAAAATAACTGTCTGCTTTACAGTAACTGTAAACAAGATTCATGTGTCTAACTTCTTCAAAAAAATTGAATTTTTCCAAACCTATCAATAATTTTCTGTCTTGCAACAACAGTAACAGAACTTTAAACACAGTACTAGATTCAGAGAGATTAATATAAACTAAAGGTTTTTAGGCTGGGAAGGGTCATTTCTGCAGTTTAATCCAGAACATAGGATATCCCTAATTTCCTCTCCTATTTTGTGTCCAAAAGTAGTTTAAGGAGAACAATGAAATAGCTTGTCCTAATTGCAAAGGTATTCCAAGATAGAATATCTGCCATAGCCGTGGTAGATTTTTAAATGGCACATTTTGTAATTTAAAACCTTTTAATCTTGTTATACATTTGTCTGATAACAACATCCACACCGTAACATTTTGGGTCCTCAGGCTGAGCAAATCAGCCTTTAACCTCCTACATGAAACAAAGAGTCAGAGTTCCCTGAATTGATCACTACACTGATGCAACTGCCTGAAAGATCTCATACTGAAGGGGGGGGAACAAATTCCGTGTGTGTTTAGCTTATTTGGTTCGCAGAAAACACTGTAAAGCTTGTGAAATTAAATTATGAGCAGCAGTATTAGAAAGATCTCATCATTGTACTCCAAAAGCTGGAATTCAATAGATTCAGAGTACTGTAATCTAGCAGATTAGATAAAAACCTGGAGCCAACATAAGAGCTAGGGGTTTAAGCATGGGCCCTACATGGAAGCCCAGAAGACAGATGCTGCTATCTGAACCCTGCACTGTACACTGATACACAGATATGACTCAAAATTTTGGGGCAGTAGTGAAGGCAGGAGGGCCAGCACACATCAGTCTATTTGGACAGAGAGTCCCTTGATGCAAGCAGGTACCCCAAGCGTTGCCTGAACTCATGAGTAAACACAAAGTTAATAGTTATTCAGCAAAGCAAGATGAGGCTTCTAATTAGAAGACTGGAAGCTACAAATTATTCCTTTGTCACCTTAGTAACACCAGCCACGTTTAGTTCTAGCAGATAGATTGAGACATGTCCCAGACATTACTCTGGAGAGCTGATATGTGCAACAGCCTTTTGACTTCTACAAGCTGCACCCAGAGTTGAACACCACCACCCCAGGGTGTAATTTCTGATTTCTCACAACTTGTGGGTAGCTCTCAGTGCACTAGCCCAGAATAGGGAGATTTAGGATTTAAGCTCATGGGGTTTTGTGTTTCTGGGGGAAGAGACAATTTGTTCCCCTTAGATAAAGGAAATAAAGATTAAGCCAAAACCTATAAGCAAGCTAAAGAAAGTCTATGCTACGTTATTAAGTTATACAGTAGAAGCTGTATAACATCCGATTGAAAAAAAAAACCAAAACAAAACAAAAAGCAAAAACCAAAACAGCATTCAAAATCTGTCCTAGTGTTGATGGTCAGCTATATGTCCAGATAAAAGAACGTGTTTATTGAAACATGATCACACAAAGCTGGGCTTGTATCCTATATTCATCCACATAATCAAATATTCACATCAATAAAGGAAACTCCCTTAAAGTCGGATGCATGCCAGAATTTACTATTTGCAAATTAACCCAGTTAAGAATTTACATAATTTAACTGTAAAGTAAATTGTTACAGACTATGGTCTACCATCCATTCCACCATTAGAATTAGAATTGCAGATGATTTTAAAAACATTGACAGAAATTAAAGCCTAAAACAGCAGATAAAGTTAATGCTTTACAAATCAGACTCCTGCTTCAAACAATACTCAAGAAACTAGGTAAAAAGTCTTAATTAATGCTGTATGCAGTTTCTAGGAGGTCTTTCTTCCTTGTCAGGAAATTTCGCAAAAATTCAGGGCTTGGGAAGGTGAGGGGGAAGCAGGGGGGAGGAAATTATTCTGGCCAACTCACAAAGTGCAAACTGTATGCTTCACTTAGACATTTCTGTGTTACAAAAGGCACCGTTTGCAGGTATAAAAGCTGCTTTTCTTCTTCCAGGGAAAATACAGAATGCTTAAATTTACTTCCTGAGAAACTGTAGGGAACGCAGCTTAAACGGGACATTTTATCATCACAGGAGTCTCTGAGATGCCCTGAGCAGGTGGTTCCCAAGCTGTTTTCTGTCAGTGTTGTTTTGTATCCCTTTCATTCCTTACCTGGCTTTCTACTCCTACTTGGTCTCTACTTTTATTCTGTCCTAAATACTTTCCTTCTGAGCAGCACTTTTTTCCACTACAGGATAGAGAGTGACCACTCTTTATTCCCAGGATGCTTTGCAGTGATTGCAATAGGCTTTCTAGCCCAATAGGCAGCCTTGTCTTTAACCCATAGTCAAAACTGCCCTCTGTGTCCAGGTAACCATTATTTGTCTAGTATACTGATGGTACCCTTGATTTTACTGAATTGTTTCTGAAGTTTTAACTGATACAGGTTATCTCCCTAAATTATTTATAATTATAGTTATATTATAATTATTTATCATTCTATAATTTTAAATATGTAAATAAATATATTTTATAATTTTTATATAATTATTTATAATTATAATATACTTAATATGCTTTTATATAATTATTTATATGTAGATAAATATAATTTCTAATAATTTATAATTATTTATATAATATTATTTATAATTATAATATACTTTAAGATTATTTATAATATCTGAAGGTGAGAAGGAAAATGGAAGCCATAAGTTGCAAAGGTCAGAATTTTTCATGTGGTTCCTTAGAAGTAATAGAAGCAATAAATTGAGAAATACACTAAATACTACCTCAGAGGAAAAAATAACCCCTCTAAGCTGCAACATAACTCTGGTGCAATGGAACTGTCTCCTACCAGAACCTGAACTTCTGTTCTTTCTGAGACCATTCCAGCATAGTCAAGAATAGGCTGGATTGCAGCATCAGTGGTAATTGCCACTATAAAGAGTTAATTCTGCTTGTCAGAGGTACTCAGGCTGATTCAGTTGAAGGAGTTCTTTCACTGGTCATACTTTCAGACATTTTTATTTTCAGAAGTATTTATTTTTAATAACATAAAAAGAAAACCCAGGAAATACCTAATAAAGAGAGAACTCCAAAGGCAAGAACTAGTATCTGATATTGCTGCATAACTTATTCTAGAATTTGAAGACAGGAGAGGAACACCAACATTGAACTGAGAGAAACAAACAAACCAGAGACTGAACACAAGGTCATTATCTTGTTTTATAGGAGTCAAGAAAATGCCCAAATGAATAACTGCATGGTCTGTATCAGGTCAGACAGGGATGGAATTTGATTTAACAACCTCACAGATGTGGGCAGACATCTAGTCTCTTCCTCTTGTCCCCAGCTGTAGCATATAGAACAACTATTCACAGACATCAAAGCACTTTATAAAGAAAGCAAGCATCTTTTGCTTTTTATAGAGGGGGGAAAACCAGATCAAGTGGGTTAAAAGAGATTTCCTTACAGTCACAGAAAGTAGCTAGACTTCAGGGATTTGGGGTCCCAGTCCTATGTTATAGCTCCCTGGAAAACTCAGTCCCTAAAATCTTTTTAAGCTCTTCCCATCAAAAACTGGCAGAGAGGCAAGGGAAATGTGTTCAAACTGAAACTCATGTGGAATTATGTACTGAATGCATGTATAGAACTCCACTGTCACCCAAGTAGTATTCACCCTGTAGCTCCAAAACAATCAGCTCTCCACTTCTACAAAGCATCTACATGCAGTGATTCAGTCAGCAGGTCAGCTGCCAGTGACATACAGGTGACAGTTCTTACCCGCCAAAGTCATAACTCTACTGTCCCTGTGCTGCTTTTATGGAGAGGATCAGATGAGGAAAGAGCAGCTGTTTAAAACTGAACATAAACAGGATAGAGTTGATACTAGAAGGTAGATGCCAGAAGGCTATAAAAAGTTCAAACCCATGGTACAGTCTTTGTTGTGGGTTATAGCCCTTCGCTGCTTGATCCTAATATTCAGGAATAACTTGGATTCAGAGGATCTGGTAAACAGAATGCCTAGGTATCATAGGAGCATTTTATATCCATAAAAACAGGGACAGGGGGAACTGTGACTGAATTCTATTAAATGAAAATATCTTTGAAATGTCTTTATCTTTGTGATCTGCTAAAAAGTGTACCCTTCAACTGTCACTTGCGGAAATGTTGCCAAGCTCACTGAAGTCTCAGATGATCAGGCCTCACAGGATTTGGAGTTGGATTTAACCCAAATGTATTTTAACAAGGGTTTCTACAACTCTGTAGAAATTTGATGACTTCATTAACATGCTCAAGACTCATATAATTTTGACACATGACAGCATTTTCATTATAACATCTTTACACCTCATTGTAACCAATAAATTAATGTTGACACATTGACATTTATGAGAGGCAGTCAAGTGCCTGAAAAAATTGTAGGTCTTCATGATGACCTGTAACAATTTGACTAAAATGAACCCCAGAGAAAACTGAATTTATGATTATGTTCTCACCTAGAATTTCCTCTGAAGAAGCAATGCACTGACAGTCTCTTCCAGTGTCAGATGGTATTGCTTCTGCTTCTTGGTACAGAAATTGAAATAAGGGAATAAGTAAGGTTAAACACAATTTAATACACATTAATCTAGAATTAATTCAAAGTTTTGTTCAAATATTTTTTAAATAAAATTAGGGTGTCTGTATTTGCACAAGAAAAAAATGTCTTTTCAATCCCTGAAAAATATAAAGCTATCTGATACTGCATGTTTGGACTAATATAAATGACGTGGACATAACATAGCTCCAGTTGTGCATTATTTGAGCAGTAGGGTTGCTGTGGCTCTAGGCAATTTTAATAACTGCACTGGGTTTTCATAGGGCCATTCATATAGTCAGTCATGTGGAAAGCAATATGAAATCTGGCAGGCAGGAGCTGTTTATACTGGTCTACAGTTATTTTAAGTTCATTGATTTCAGCAGAGTTACTCCTGATTTATATCAGTTTTGGTTAGTGAAGAATCAGTCTTCATAAGTTTGCTGCAAGTGTACATATTTTCAACAAGTTCGATAAATCTCTGTTATTGCAGAAATGCAAGACAGTCACTGGAATCATACGAGTAAGCCAGATCTTGTTCCCAGTTACAGAGAAAATTGAAATGTACTATCTTAATTTTTGAATTACTTCTTTGGATGAAGCAATCAAATTATATGAACCTGGCTTGATGTCTGTAATAGACAATTATTTCTAATTAAGTAGCTCAGTCTTGTTTTAAATTTTTATTGGAAAATGCATCAAAAATTTTATGTGATGTTCACTGAAAAGTAATGGGTCTGGAGCACCACTACCAAAAAAAATTAAACACAATGCCTTGTGATAAAATAAATACTTTTTAATCTGAAAAGTGACAGTAAGTCATTTCTTTAATGAAAGCTGGTACCTCTTGCCTCTCACCAAGATGACCTCTTGTTCCATTATGCAGTTTAGCCTGAACTCATGTAAATTCAGTTAAAAAATATACGCCTTCATTACATCAGTACTATTGACCCACAGTGTAGTTTTTAAGTATTTCACAATTTTTAATGTAGATGAGGAAATGGAAGCCTTCCAGGGCTCAAATTCCAAGAATAACTATGGAGCAGATTGTGAAACTATCTACATGGTGGTCAATGTGTTTTGGCAAGTCCTCATAGGTTTGGGTTTCCTCTAAGCATGTGCACACTGTAAAACCCCTGCATAACACCAGTACAGCTACGATGACAACCAACCTCCTTCTGGGAGGGATTCCACCACTCCAGTAGACATTGTCAACCAGCGGCAGGATGCCATCACTTCCCAATGTGCTTGGGCCTGAACTGGATATCAGATAAGCTAGGTCTCTTTCACTTCTTTCTAGCACTACTCTGTCATCACCCTTTAAATGTGGTCCATCGCCAGCAGTGAGTCTGAACCAGGCAGTCAGATGTCATCACTTTCCTGCTGACAGGCTTATATGCTGCGGCCTTCCACCCCAGGCAAGGTGGCCTCTGCTCCTTGGTGAACCCTGAGCAACCCCACTTGCAGTATGGAAGAGGGCATGAATTGCTCGGATGGTCTTCAAACTTTTTCAAAATCTGGCAATGAACAGGACCAGAGTTTTGGTGGGTCTGCCTCTAGACCTTTTGAGTAGGGAAAAGTGTGGGCCAGAACACAGCCTCTCCAGACAGCCAAGAGGCCCACCTCCAAGCCTGGAGAGCTAAGTATGTTGTTCTAGCAGCACAGTGAGAGCTTGGGGCAGGGGCTTGATAGCTTCCATATTCAAGGAGGTGTTGAAGGTTTTGTGCAACAGAATTATATAGCTATTGGATTGTAATGGCAGCCTTATGCATAGGTAAGAGGCCACGCACATGAACTGTTTCAGTCCATCTGCTGTCCATTGTGAGCTCTCCGCCATGTTAGACAGCATCTGCTTTCTTATCTGGTAGGAACCTTTGCCCCAAGTTTTGACATTCAAGCTAGAGGGCAATAAGGATCATGAACATTGTAATTTCTGGGTATTTCTCCAGTAGAAGATGAGGCTGCGGAAAGTGTACTGCCTTCTAGGTGTTCAGTTCTTCTCAATATTGCAGAGAAAGATCACTATGTGTTACAGAAGACCATGAAGAAATTCATCCAAAGAGAGGATGATTGAGCAGAATTAATTTGTTCAGTAACAAATGCTCCAGAGTAATCACAAGCATTGGGAACCATCATGTCACCAGGACCTCTTGGCTGAGGAAAAGCAGAGGTGAAAGAAGTAGCTGGAGATCCTAACAGGTGGAAATGAGCCTGCAAGGGATCTCCACAGCCTGACCAGGGGTGGCTGCACCACACTGGGTCTGGTCAAGGTACAGACCAGAGGCTGTCATCAGAAGCTCCCTTCTACTGACACTGAAGATACTTGTCTTGTCTTCCTGAAGGTCTGAATCAAAGGAAACTTGTAAAACAAAAGAGCTTTTTGGGGTGGGCCTGGCAGAGCAGGCAAAGAAAACAGCTGAAGCTGCAATGCTGTCCTTCAGCTATTTTGTTTTCATCTTTTTGGATTTTGTCCTTTGTGGAGTGGGAATGTGGGAATGCCCTGATAAAATTTCGTATAGCTCATGATAATGGAGATTTTTAACAAGTTTGGGGGCAAATAGCCCAAAGTCTGAATACGCACTCTGGAACTGGATGGTGAAACAAAAGTGTTCTAATTTTAGTTTACAGCTGAAATACAAACAGTTATTGTTGCTGCAGGGAACTTTCTCAGTTACCTGAAGAGTCAAAAGCAGAATGTATTTGTGTCTTTAGACTTTCTTAAGAATGTGCCGAAGATGTTTGAGGTTGATACAGTGTGAAAGGGCTCTGAATAGATGTCCAAATACAGCATAAAAATATCTGCTGTTGCTTAAAAGGTCTTTCTCAGGCAAACCCTGGCTCTACATCAGTTACTTACCTTGTTACTGCAGCCTCTGCTGTGTTCCCCTTTGCTGCAAGCTAGACTTCCTCGGATAAGCTACTTTGATTAGATACAGTGCTCTGCCCACCTATGTGGTACTGCTACTGTCAAGATCATAGATGGACGCTGAAGCATTCTTGACCCAAGCGAGCAGGCAGGTGATTAGCAGTCTGAAAAACAGTTTCAGCTACCAGCTTAAACCAGTGCATACTCCTCCTGGTAATGGGACTGTCTTCAGTCTCTCAGTGCAACAAGCAATCCCTGGACTAATGTGCTTGCTTTCATGGCTTAATTTTGGCTTGCTGTTCTAGCAGGAGACCATTGCAGTCTGTTTGCTCTTGGCAAAGGAAGAAGTTTTTTTTATTTTACAGCAATCACCTATGTTTGTACTTTAGTAAGTGGATTTGTCCTCTGCAATTATATTCTTTGGTAGAGCTTTTAATTCTGTCATTCTTGTCATCCCTTCCATTTGCTGATGGGGTGCAAGTGCCCCACTCTACAGCCTGCCCATGTGCAGGTCACACCTGGTCACACATGGTCTCTGACAAGACAGAGACCAGATTTCCCCATTATAATGTTGGAAAGGAAAGAAGGAGAATACCAGGTGATGAGGGAAAGTACAGCCTGGCCTGGGGGTCAGATGGGGCATAGGGAATAGGGAGGCTTTGGGCCATTCTTCAAGTGTGAAGAAAGTAACCAAGATTCTCAAGGCCTGGCAAAGGCAGAGTAGGTAGCAGTCTCAGCCTTGGGAGAAGAATCAGTGCTGCCCACAGGTGACCTCACACTACCTGGCATGCTGAGACTGCCCCCAGGGACATTTTGAATTTAAATGCTCAACAGAAGATCTGTTTCTCCAGCCATCACTCAGATAGCTAAGGCATCAAGTTCTGCTTAAAAAAAAAAAAAAAATAAAGGGGGTGTGTGTGTGTGTTTAAAACAGCCTCACTAAAAATGTAATATTGAAATAGCTCCAAAATTGCAGCTATACAAAATCTTGCTGAGTGCAGAACATTCTGAGAACATTGGCAATTATTCTGCAGATCTCTGCTACCAAACTCTCTATGGCAAAGGTGACGTCCAGTTTCCAGCTATAACATTAGGAGCCTGGAGCACCGGGCAGGTCAAGTTTCCACCAGAAAGTGTGAAGGCCTGAGACCTGCAGGTGATACTAAGGCACAGATTAGAGGAAGATATCATTTTAGAGAGAGATTGCTCTTGTCTTCCTGGCTCATATCTCACCACGGATCTGAGAAACTGGAAGTCTTGGCTGGATTTGAAGCCTAGAAGCTAGACCTGGAGCCCTGCAGTGCAGAGGAGAGAAGCCTTGTGGCCTCTGCTGGGATTCAGTTGCTTTGTGTGTTTTAGGTCAGTGCCTCCACACAGACTACCCAAGGGCCAAGGACACAAACCTTCCCACTGTGCAAGGCAGCTGGCTTCCAGAATGTCTTTTGAAGCAACTAGCCGCAAGGTATGACATTTCTGTAGCACTGTACAGGGCAGAGCTGCACTGAAGTCATGGGCCTGGCATGCTGGCAAGCATTGGTCTGCAGCAACAACAGAACTGGGCAAAAATGCAAGGAGCATTTTGGAAACATCTTGTGTTAGTATTTCTAAAATCTTCTCTTTGGCTCATAGAGAATGAAGAAGATTTGGTTCCATTAATAAGCAGAATACAAAAAAAAATTTGCGATATCATAAAGTCCTACAAACTTGAAATATCAGCATTTCAGGCAGCTCTGTATTCAGTGCTGGAACGACAAAATTATTTCATATCACCAAAGGTGGGCTTCCTTCAGTTTATAGGTCAACATTCACATGTGCTGTGTTCCACTAAATACATATCCATGCACTAAATTATCTATATTTTAATCTCAGACCTTGTGGTCTCAAAATACCAGATTAGAGAGAATTTCATGTAAAAGAAATTTGGTGTTACGAAATGGTGAAAGTCATGTCTTTTTAATGGATAGTAAAATGAATAAAATGGAGGTTGAATGCAGTAGTAGATCATATTTTTATGGGGATTAAGTTCTGTTGCAGAAGATAGTAAGTATTAACTACTGTATGACATTAAGTTGCATTGATTTGGCATTTAAACACAAAGCAGAAAGAATTGTTCATAGCATAACCTGCTCATAGAACAGTAATTTAGCTTATTCTGTGACAGATTACATTGACTGTTATCTCCAGTCTCAGAGAACCGATTAAGTATTGCATCAAGGTTGGATAATAACTTTCAGTGTGGTCTTTCTGACTTGATGCAGTGCCTGAAGGCTGAAAGCAGCAGGTGCTGCCTGTCAGTCACTGGAATTTAATCCAGCTTGAGCTACCAAATATCTGCACTTTAGCCATTGTATTTCTTCTGCCCCTTCAAGGACGTTTTTTAAATGTTTCACATTTAGAACATGCTTTATGTGGCAATCAATTCTGTTATTAAGGCATATTTAATTTCCTGATTTTATATATTAAATGTATATAAACCACAGGGATTTTAATGAGAAAAAGTATGAGAGTTTTGCTTACTTTTTTTTTTAAAGCAGGTAAGTAGCTTCATGTAGTAGAAGTGGAGAGCTAAGGCAATAGTAATGTTGATGGCTTTATTTAAAATTGAGGTAATAGATTTCTATTTATCTGTCACTCTTCCCTGTGGGAATCAGGGTCATACTGGCCAGTCAAGAAAATCTTTTTAGTGTCCATTAAGTTTTACAGTGTGGAATAAACTTTTGGAGTGATTTTTTTCATAAAGCCATTTGAAGGTACTTGCTAACAAGTCTGTTTTCCTCTTATTTTATGTCTGCTTATGGAGAAGCTGACCTGTTTCTGGCAGCCCTAAACCCATGTGCTTCTGTTCCTCTGGACTGTTCCTGGTATGACCAGTCCTTCTGAAGCTGCACCCCAGCTCCACACCCAGAGAATCCTGCTAGGAACATGTGTGGAGATGCCAAATGTTTTGAAAAAACAAAGTGCTGGAATTTCACTGACAACGAGCCCTCAGTAAGTGAGATTTGAGTAGTGAGGACCATTTTTCAAGTGAACTCTCAAGCCCAGAGCTAGAAGTTGGAATGGGAGGGAGGTGGTAGGGAAGACTGAAGGCACCCAGCAGAATGAGCATTAAACATCTTCTGGTTGACCATGGTCCATTTATGAAACAAGCAATCTGCACTTACACCATTTAAACTACATAAAAAGAAAACAAAAAAGTGACTTGTTTATTCCTTACATTTTCATACCAAAATCTACATATCATCGTGGCGGATGAGACTCTGTGGGATCTCTTAAATTTCAGGCTTCAAACTCAAGAATCCCTGAATGAGTCTGTGTCAGAATAAGGTTTATGATATTTATTTGGTCTCCTTGGCTCCATCTGTATGACTAAGTAAAACCACCCAGGGACCATTTCATGGTCCTGAAGCCAAATGGCACAGCCAGCTTGGGCTGAGACTGCTGCATGTTCTGTCCCTTGTCCCCCCCAAACAGCAGGGTCCAAACTGCCTGCTAGGGAGAACCCCTGGCACATGCTGTTGCTCAGACTGGGCTTAAGCGATTTCTGGGAGAACTGGCACTGCAGCAGCCTCAGTGACTTTGTTGCAGGAAAATGACATACTGGTGCTCAAACCCTTGCCCAGTCCTGTTTTATTTAGTATTATGACATACCTACTTGCCTACATATTTATGTGTGTACACACATGTGTATATCTATACACATCGGGTATTAAGTATATACTAGAGTCTTTATGCTACAGTACTTAATGAATACAATCCACTGCATTACTTCCCCCTTCCACTTGCAGGAAGCTCCCTGATTTTATTCAGCACATTTTTGGCTCTGCATCGTGAGAGTGAAATGTCAGTTTCCAGGAAGTGGCAGTGTGGTATACAAAATCCACACAGGAGAACAGAACATGTAAAGGACAGAACAGTAGAGACCTCAACCTATTTAGAAGGTTTGTGAGATCTCCAGGTAGGAGGGTGGTCTTGATGACGCTTTGAGGTCCTTCCTTGGCCCCTTTGCTCTGACCTTCAGAGAAAGGATAAGAAAAAAAATCAGTATCTAATGTTAAAATTATCAGTCACTGAGGTTCAGTTATAAGTCCCTCAAAACAACCTTACTGCTTTGAAAATACGCTGTTGTCAGCACTGGGGAACCATCATAGAAAAGTAATGTTTTATTCCCTTTGAAAATATGTCCTTTATAGTAAAGTGACAAGCACCTTTTGCTTTGGGAGCACCGGGAAGAATCAATTCCCAAGTAAATGCAAAGGTTTTTCTTTCTGTCATTCTAAACAGTTAGCAGAAATTTGCAAAGATTACTGGCATTTATTTCAGAAACGACAGTAATGCATCTATATCATCTGGGAGTTACTGTAATTAATATTGAATCTTCCCACAGAAGAGAAGTTTAAAAATCACAACTATTTTTAGCTTCAAGACATATGACTGTAAGATGGATAACTAAGCCTACAAAAGCTATATTAGGAATATTTTGAAACAAACCTAAGCTAAATGAATTTGATCTGATGAGTGTATACTTATTCACTCTTGAGTGACTGAGTCTAGGAATACAGTCTGCTGCTCCTTGTGCCAGATCAAACTGGTGATCAAACCAAGTAGGGCCAATTTTGGACACATATCCAATAAAACCAAAATCTATACTTAATTAAGTCTGCTTATTTCTATTTGATTCAAACACACATATGTCTTATTTCCTGTGTAAATAAGACAATCTGATCTTATTGCTTTTAGCCCTGGAAAGCACCTGCTGATGTTCATAGAATGTTGTTTATGTTACTCCTACAGTATGAGGTATGAGGGGTGTTTTTCCTAGCATTAAGTAGAACATGGAATCATGGGATCACTTATTTTGGAATGGACCTCATGAGGTCATCTAGCCCAATCCCCTGCTCAAAGCAGGGCCAGCTTCAAAGGCAGATTATGTTGTTGAGGGTCATATCCAGACAAGTTCTGAATACCTCAAAGAATAATCAATATCTGAAGACTCAGGGATCAAGCAGGAATCTTTTCACAATTTTTTGCTGCTGACCAATAGTCATATTGTCCTTCTAGCTACAAATCCTGTGATGTCTGCCCTCTTATGCTCTTTTTATGACTTCTTCTTTCCTGAGGTTTCTCTGTGGTAGTCATCGTGTAGACTTGGCAGAGAAGATCATGCCATAGAAAAGATTTTAAAAGATGTTCTTTAAAAGTTATCCCTCCTTCATGGTAATCAAATGTACCACTGGGAAAAAAAAAGCTAAAGGCATCTGCCCTTTCTTTTATGAACTCTTTTGACCAGCACCCTTTGGCAAGTACATTTTCAGCAAACTCAGCTGATTTACATCCTGATAGTAAAACCCAGTGCCTGACCTGTGCCATATTCAGCAGGAGAAAAAACATCAGTTTAGAGGGAAATTAATGATCATTTCCTTACAGGACTTTTGTTGGTTGTTGTGCAGTTTTTTACTATTCACACCATCTTGATGTCATTTGGTTTTGCATAATGAGACAGAAAAACAGTATACATAAGTACTTGGTGATCTAAGAATGAAATCAGAACTGACAGGACTGATTTAATAGTAAACTTAGAGTCAGAGGCAAGAAAATCTGTTCAGTCAGCTCAACTAACTTGGAGGATGAATTTTTAACAGGACCCCATCCACTATGTTTCTGATTAGATTTTTTGATTAAAATCTAAGTATCAAATAGAAGATGGCCTCTCTGCTGTCTGGTGCTTTTGGACATATCCTCAATTTTCTGAATATTACTGTTCTCTGTGCTCTTAGACCTGTATTAGTTACCCTGAGTAACAAAGATTTGAGTAAGACATACTTTTGCAGTTTGGCAGTGCTATTTTACCTGTAGATTTTTTTCAGAAAAGTCCTTTTTCTGGTTGAAATTTTTTAAGATGGATTTTGAAGATTTTTCATATATCCTCAAGTTCTGGAATCTTGTAACTGTCATCTGGGGCTCTATTTCACACTCAGAATAGCTGTCTGCCTGATGTGTGGTTGGAAAGCCAGGATGCATCTGCTAAGCAGGCACAGGTCAGGTGCTCAGCACATCTGTGTGTCTGCACCCTGTGTGCTATGCACAGCATTTCTCAGGAGTAGGAGGGAACTCCTGTGGATGTGCTGCACAACAGCTGTGAACATAAATCCCAGATAAACTCCTTTTTAGGAGATGAGCACTGGGCAGAATCCTCTGCTTAGAAGGCTTTACTGTTAACACAGCTGCATGTGTAAAACATTGCCTTGAAAGAGATATGTATACACAAATGAGAGAAAGCCAAGGCTGGAGGTTCCTATCTGTTTCAAACTGGCCCCAGCAAAGCCAAGAACATAAAGCATTTCCTTATGGAATGTTCAGCTAAGAGGGAGGTGAGAATCCTTGGACTGAGGGGTCAGTCATTCTGCATTCCGGATCAGCTTCTGGAAGCTGCTCTAACCATTACTTCTGTGGCCTCAGGGTACAGCCTCCTTTGAGATTTCTGTTGAATCTCTTCTCCTGTGCTCAAAAGAACAAAAGTAATTGAGATGTAGAGAGGAGCAGAGTGTGAATACTGTTGTGTGTCCTGGTACTCAAAGGACTCATCTATGCATGGGAAGCACGGGGCCGATCTCTTTTTCAAGATGTGTTTATACACCTGGTCAAATGACTGTTTAGTTTATGTGGAAAATATGGTCAACTCTGAAATGTTTAGTGCAAAATGTCTCCAACTAGGTATTATATCTGAATGAGGGTAATACCACTTCCAATCATGTTCTTGAAGGAAAGAATGACATAGACTTTGTTCGCTGAAAAGCAACTTAGAAACCTTGCTCCAGGAGAGGGTTGGGAGCTCCAGGTGCCAAGCAGGAGTACGTGCCTCCCTGCTGGGTAAGGTATCTAAGCCCTGAAGTAAGGCAGAGCTTGAGACAAAGGTTTAGTTTTTCCATTGACTATTGTCCTTTTGCGCAGCTCTCACTCAGCATATGAGTTCCCTCTTCCCACCCACTGTGGACCCTAACTGTGTAATTCAGACCATGGATTTTGTTATGGCAGCCACACCAAGTCCTAGTAGATATAAATCCTTGTAGGCCAAGTTGTGCAGGAAAGACATCACCAGCTCAAAAGGAGGAGGCAAGAAAGGTAGTGAGAAGAACTGGGTGGGGGAGGCCAGGCAATAGATCACAGTAACTTATGTGAACAAGGACATGTTGTTTGACAATTTAGTGTTCAAGATAAAAGGGCAGAAGTATAGATACCGAAAGCCTCTGCCTTGGACTTGCTGCGGTCCTTACAACTGTGCAGTGTGGGTGTAAAATTAAACCCTTATGTTAAGTACAAAGAAAATACTACTACATACCGTGTAGAATTCAATCTTACAATATCTAATATACCTATTTTTCAACTACACTAGTGACTTTGCAGATGTCAGGCTCAGAAAAAGAGGTCTGAGCAAGCTGAAAAGGATGTGAGAAAAAAAATGCGTAAGGGACAGTAGGAAATGTTATGGATTATATACACACGCATGGGCACGCACACACACACAGTTTTTCTGTATCTTACATGGACAGTAGTAGTGCTCTGCTTAAACCAGAAGCAATATATGTATCCGTAACACTTTTGACAGGAGACATGATTAAAGCTATACTGAAGAAATTCCACAGCCAATACCCAGAGTGTGCTGATGGGACCTGCATCCAGCTGCCTGTCAGAGGAAGCATAAAAGTGATAGGAAGCCTCTGAGGCTGGTAAAAAAAAAAGGATTCCTTCCCTCAGAAAAATAAAGCATCAAAGAACACTTGCTCGGCAAGCAGTTTTCTTTGGCTAGCTCTCCCAACCCTGCTGCTCTGCAGCTATTGCACTGTCTGCACTGCTTTCTTTCACCATTTATGTATGCACGAGCTACAATTATCAGATGCAGCCAGGCCTTAGGAACAATGGAATTTTTTCTGAAGAGTGACTGCAGACTGCAAAGTAGAAACACCACCAACAGTTATTAGTCCCAGGTGACAGGGCAGGAGAGAGAACGCAAGTTCATTTTAACTGAAAAAAAAGGTATGTTAAACACCTGAGAGTAAAGTATCTTTCCACATTAGGTAAAATGGGATTTTGAAACAAGGCATTTCATCAAAAACACAGAAATCTAAATCCCTCTGTGTGACTGTGGTATGTATGCAGTGCTTTTAACAGGTAGAAGTGGATCTCCCTGTACTACTCTCTGTACAACATTTGAGTGGCTGGAGAATTTGGGGCTGATTTTGTAACTACCTGGCACAAGTAAAGATAAGCAGAGAAGGCTCGTAGTCTGGAAGATGCAGACTGCCCAAAGGAAGATATCAATTAATACAAACTAGGAGTTAATTAGTTACTGTAAACTGACCATATGAGTCACCACACTTGCCATCTTGGGTGTTTAGAAAAGCCCTTCCAGTTCCGCAGCTTGAAGGAAAAGAGAAGGGAATACAGTCTAGACACTAGAGCAAAAAGATCAGGACAGATAGCTGTTCTATAGCTTCTTTTTTTTTCTAGCTGGACTAAAGTTACCTGAAGTCAAAGCAGAAGGTCAAATTAATTACCGTTCTCAGAGAAAAATGTTACAGAAGAGTGTCTGCATGTCAGCTCCAAGGTACTTCTCTATTAGCCCCAACCATAGGGGGTCACTGGGATATAGTGCATTTCTGAACCATGTTCCTGAAGTTCCAGCCAGGAGTGACAAACAGAGAACAGAAATTTGCTACTGGGAAGGAAGCATAGACAATGACTGTGGGGCCCAAATAGATCCTGGCTTGTAAAAGGCACATTTCTCATTTCCATCATGCACTGCTTATCTTTCTCTGGCTACCCTTGCTGATTCCTGAGGTGATGCTTAAGAAAGTATCAACTACTATTTATGATAGAAAAACAAGTCAGTGAGTTCAAAAGTAGAAGATATGAAACTGGGGTGTGCTTATTTAAACAAACAGGAGTCTGGTTTTGCTAAATTAAGCTGAAAGTGTTTGAAGAAGAGGATTTTTATAAACACTATCTTATGCTTCCACTCTCTGGAATTTCAAAAATCTCATGAAGACAGACTTCAATGGATAAATTTGAATGAAAGGATTCAATAACAGAATATAAGCATTTCCCCTATTAAAAGAGGTTTAGATTTGAAGGCTGCTGAATAGAATAGAGATGATTAAAAGGAAGACCAGAGTGCTTCACCTTCCACCTGCACTTTGAGTATTAACAAGATACATTTGTAGGGGCAGCTAAGCCAATGGGAAGTCATTTAAGTGAAGAAACCCTTACATGACAATTTTATTTCCAGTAACACACTGGCTTTAATGCTACAAACCAGGAAAGGATTTCAGTGCCAATTAAACATGCCACACATTTTGAAAGAAGAGATAGTAACACTTAGACATTAGCCATAAGATTAAGAGCTTTTGAGCAGAGCTTTTCCAAACAGATTGGGGGGGGGGGGGGGGGGGGGTAGTAAATTTAGCTGTAAGGCTGAGGCATGATGTTCCAAGTCAGCTAAAAGGAAATGTGCATGGACAAACCCTAACTTGCAGGAGTCTAAAAAGAAAGTGCTGACCCAACTTTAACTGTAGTAGTGTGAATAATACTACACTAATGTACCATTACCATACGTATTGTAATTCTGCAGCCACAGACTTTCTTGAAAAAAACAGCTGCAGTGCTGAAGTTTTAATCGTCTCAAAATTATAAGGCAGAAAAATTACTCAGGCCTCAGAATCTGAGTATCACAGAAGGAACAGTTATGAAGACTGTCATTATGATAACTATTTGCTCTTTCTTTTGGTTAAAAAGATTTTTAATCCTCATTTGGTTTTAATGTCTGCTTGTAATAGGACATAGCTATATGTTTTCAAGTGTCCACCTATTCTTTTCAAAACAATAGTAAATTTTCTAAGTTCTTTGGTAAAGAGAGAGGGGTTAGGGGAGGTAGTGTTGCCAGCTCAATTAATGGGAGATCTCTTGCTCAAACTGAGGTCCAAATACCCAGCTTCTGCATGAGCTATCAGAGTAAAAAGAAAGAAGAGAATACTAATTAATCTTCACATATGCTAAGTGCAGTCAGTAATGGATCCCAGGGTCATCTGATTGTCAGGTGGGGGATGTTTTGGAAACATGTTATGGCTTCCTTCTGACTTGGATACCCAGGTTTCTTCTGAAGAAACCAAAGCCCAGAGGGATTCCTTGCTCTTATTTCATTGTGGTCCAGATGTGAGAAGATACATGCCTAGGTTGAGAAGCCTGGATGGACATGCATTCAGGTCCACTGGTGATGAGACTCAGTAGCTGTAGCGATGAGACTTTAGCTGGCACATATAAAGTTTCAACTATCAAAGGTATCAACCACTTGATGTGTGTGTCATCCTTCTGCACGTTCAGTGTTACAGTTCCTCTAGTGATTTGGGATGTCATATGACAGATCTGTCTGGTCAACACAACGAGTGTCCTGGTTTCAGCTGGGATAGAGTTAACTGTCTTCCCAGTAGCTGGTACAGTGCTATGTTTTGAGTTCAGTATGAGAAGAATGTTGATACCACTGATGTTTTCAGTTGTTGCTAAGTAGTGTTTAGACTAAAGTCAAGGATTTTTCAGCTTCTCATGCCCAGCCAGCGAGAAAGCTGGAGGGGCACAAGAAGTTGGCACAGGACACAGCCAGGGCACCTGACCCGAACTGGCCAACAGTGTATTCCATACCATGGGACATCCCATCTAGTATAGGAACTGGGAAGCGGGGGTGAGGAATCACCGCTCGGGGACTAGCGGGGTGTTGGTCGGCGGGTGGTGAGCAATTGCCCTGCACATCATTTGTACATTCCAATCCTTTTATTACTACTGTTGTCATTTTATTAGTGTTATCATTATCATTATTAGTTTCTTCTTTTCTGTTCTATTAAACTGTTCTTTTCTCAACCAACGAGTTTTACTTCTTTTCCCGATTTTCTCCCCCATCCCACTGGATGGGGGGGAGCGAGTGAGCGGCTGCGTGGTGCTTAGTTGCTGGCTAGGGTTAAAGCACAACAACAAGGAAGGCTCACAGAACAGGAGAAATCTTCCAGCACTGTATAGCTGGTACTCCTGTCACCTCATGGGATTCTGTAAAGAAAAAATATATAAAGCATGCTTTCTTTATCTTCCATTTTTGAGCCACCAGAATTCGCTTGAGTCATGTTCCCAAATTTCTACAATACCTGTGTTCTCACAACTTCATTCTTCCCTAGGAAATAGGTTGTTTAAAAAAAGAAAAAGAAAGAAAAATATAAATAAATTTGCAGGACTCACACTATAAGCCTCAAAGCAGACTGCAGGACTTTCTTGGCCCACAGAAGACAGTGAAAACCTTATACTGACTGTAGTCTTAGTTGTACTAGAACTGAGTTAACTGGTTTTAACTGCGATGTAGTAAAGTGGAAGATCATAGTGTGCATGCAAATCACTTACGTGCATGAGAATAATAAGAAAAAAACAAAAGTTACTGTATTTAAAGATGCTCACTGATAAAAATGGACTTTTCTACATTAACTTCTCTAAGTTGTTAAGCCTGGATTCTTCCAGTATTTCTACGCAATCTCCACAATGGGGAACTTCAACAACAACATTTAAATCTGGTGATAGTAATATAGTGCTTTCTCTCTATTCGGTTTTGAATGCCTTATTTTTCTTGTATATACCTATATAGGTTGCATGTTTGGAATATTATATAGCATAACATCATAGCTCATGTATCCACACAAGACAGTGCAGTAATTACTTTTATCTCCACAGTGGGGTATTTGAAGTGGGGATAACACTTCTCAGAGAGCTGGGATTATTGGAAATGAGGTTTTCATGGCTCCGAGTTTCATGTAATCATTCTGCCTCCAAGAGAAAGCAGTATAAATAAAGTACCAAAGAGTCTTAATCTCACATGAGGTAAATTGCAGTGCAAAGTTTCTAGTGTCAGAAACTCTGATTTCTGGAAACATATCTCAGGATTCTTGGTGCATCACTAACCCTTCAGGGGTTATTTTGCACTGTGTTGTCAGAAAAATTATCTGCCCTTTGGAGCCACTGTGACGACTGTGTTTGTAGCAGTCTACAGAGGTAAAAAGCAAAAGTGACTTAGTTCAGCTTGCTCTACACTTCTGATCATAAAGCGCTGTGCTGAGAGAGGGATCCAGCACAGGTCATCCAATACAAGATGCAGAGACTATGGATGAACACCAGAGGCATTTTCAGCAGTTGCCACCTACCATGGAAATTATAACTATCTAAAAACTCCCCCAGATAACCATGGTTCAGTAACTAGCTAGTTTGTTGTTAGCAAGGAAACTATACGTTAACAAGTGGTATGACAATGAGGGTTTGTGGGATGATTAGTGTTGTAATTAACTCATAAGTGTTGAGCATTACTGAAGGCCCAGGATCTGAGCACTTGTTCAAACCAACCCGTCTCCTAGCTCTACTTCTGCTTCTCTGCTTTTTTCTTCTCTCCTCCTTCTCCCCTTCATTGGAGTAGTCAAGTAGTCAGATGTGTGTCCAAGCCCATGCATTCCTCATAGTTATCCCTCTCCCTGTCAGCCACCCAATTCTCTTCTTGATTTATGTCAATAAGGAGTAATTCTACTAAAGTTAGTAGACTTAAATTAATGAAGAAATCATGGTGTAAGTGGAAAGAATAAACCTCTGCAAAGCTTTCAGTGAACATTCATCAATACAGCCCATCTGTTTCATGCCGCTCCACTTATGCAAGCACTCATAAACCCAGTTTAAATGACAAGTTAGCCAGGTTTATAGCTGATTTGTGCTGGGGATAAAACAAAAGAACACAAGTGGTTTTGTGCACTTCATCCATTAATTATTTGAGATAAATTAGTATTTATCTGACATAGTCTGTCTTTTATTTTACAGACAGATATTTTTACATTTAGTAAATTTACATTTACTACAAGGTTTATAAGCAGTGCTATTTCCTCTGCTGTATCTTTTCTATAGGGAGATGTGTAGTATTTTACTGCTGTTGGTCTTCTCTTTAAATGCATCAAACTGATCTAGAGATAACGTCCCCAAATAATGGGAGGTTAATGACATGTTCATTATGAAATCACATAACGAATGCATCAGGTTTTCAGATGATCATAACCCATTTAAAACATCTCAACCAATAGGAAATTGACCCCAAAAGGTGTCAAATAAACCATGAATAAAAATCAACCCCGGTGATGAAAGCCACTGTCAGTGTTAACGCTATTTTAAACCATGTCAAATCAATAGAATCCATTTTTAGTGGAATATTTTTAAAGTGTATTCTGGCCCTTATCTTTCAGTGCAAGCAGCAAGTCCTAGTGGCAACGGATGACAGCACTGAAGACTTTACTACAGCTAAAGCTCATTACTTACTGGTACACTACATGCACAGCATTGCGGTATTTATCGACCACCTCTTGTTTATTATATCAGCTCTATGAAATAAAGCCTAATAATGACACTCTGTTTATGCATGTCATGGTTTCAGCCCAGCCAGTAACAAAGGACCATGAGGCCGCTTGCTCACTCCTCCCACCCCCCTCCGGTGGGATGGGGAGGAGACGGAGGAGAGAAAAGAAAAAAAAAAAACCTGGAACCTCGAGGGTTGAGATAAAGGCAGTTTACTGGGACAACACAAAGAAATTACAACAACAATGACGGTACTAATGAACGAGTATACAAAAAGAGTGATGCACAGTGCAACTGCTCACCACCCGGGACCCGATGCTCCACCACTTCCCCCACCGAAAGTCAAGACCACCCCCCCGGCCCGCTCCCCATTTATATACTTAGCATGATGGCACATGGTATGGAATAGCTCCTGGGCTAGTTCAGGTCAGCTGCCCCGGCTATGCCCCCCACCTCCCAGGTTCCTGTAAAAATTAACTCTATCCCAGCTGAACCCAGGACAAAGCAGAATGTGTGCACTTAACTGATTAATTTTTACAATATGTATCTCCTTCCTTAGCTGATTTACTCTTGTTTCATGTGAAACCCAGTGATTTTGTGAAAATGTCTTGCCAGTAACTCATTACTCAAATTCTAATATTCAGTAGGACTGAGATGGGACCCTGAAGACGTTGTATGAATAGGAGACACCCTCCTACTGACCCATGAACCCTGGCTGTTATCCGAGACAGACATACCCAACTAGCAAGTTCTGCCTGGAAAGAAGAGCTAAAGGAGGCATTCAGAAATATCATCCCATAAGAAGCCAGGAAAAATTAAAAAAGCTGTCCTCATTAAGGATATGAGAGAGAAATAACTTCTCTTTCTAGAGAATTTGCTATTTGCTGGGATCTCTGAAGTATAACACTGATGATTCTACCTGAAGGTAGATCCACTTCAGTTTTCATATTTTAGTCTTTCACAATTGCAGATTTATAGTCTGTATATTAATGGGATGAAACCCAAATCCAATGGGATACATAATTGTTTAGAGCATCAGGTCAACTAAGTTTTGACAATACAGATTATTGGGGGTAATATTTATACTATGAAATCCAAGTGTACACAAGACATTTTAGGCTCAGATGAACCTACTCACCAGTCATGTTCTGCAACTGATGTTGGCTTTTGGAGTCTTTGTCGTATTCTTGACAGGTCAATTGTATTCTGGTGGCTTTGTGAAAAATTACTTATGCAGCTATCATCTCCTTTGCTAAAAGGCTGGCCAGTTTACTGGGCAGCAATAGCACTGAACGTTG